>NW_024068116.1:0-231396 GCF_009389715.1 Phoenix dactylifera | reverse complement strand
ACCTAACTTGTTGTTTTGCGAGATCACAACGAACTCGTCGGTTTTTCCAGGCTCACCGACTAGAACCACCCGATTGTTTTCCGGGCTCACAATCAAACCCTTACACCGTTGTTTCAACCTAGGCTCACCAACAAACCTTTACACCCTTGATTCAATCCCCTGATTGAATCAAGTAAGGAACAAATGGTTTGAACAAAAGCTAACAGAAAAATAAAGCTTCTTAACAAGCAGATATTCAGCGATATAAGTAAGAGAGAAGTTAAGAGCCCTCAAACAAATTTATGAAGATGTAGAGGAGGGGTTCTCGAACTCGGGGTCTCCCTTGATTGTCTCGAAGACTTGATGACTGAAGGAGACTTCTTTAATGCTGGGAAGAGTTGGTTGGATGGAGTTTAATGCCCCTCTTCCTTCTTTCACTTGTATTTGCTTGAAATCCTTTGGTAGGTGGAGATTACTTGTTTTCTTTGAATGGAATGTCACTTCTCTACCTTGCTACAGTTCTCTGTGGCTATTTAAGCCATTCCCACGGAAACTAGCCGTTAGACACAATCTTCTAGCTTTCTGCACATTCTGCAGATCCTGACAATGTTTTCGTTGGGATCGGAGTCGACTCGCGCGATCTGGAGTCGACTCGGCTGCTGCAGGAGTCGACTCATGCTTTTCTGGAGTCGGCTCGGCAACTATTTCGGATTTGAATTAAAGTGCTCTTCTCGACTGGGAGTCGACTCGACTTAACCCAGAGTCGACTCCCAAAGTCTGGAGCTGACCTGGCACTTTTGGAGACGACTCGACGTAAGGAATCCAGGGATGCATTTTTCAAGTTTGCTCACTCGAGTCGACTCGGAAATTCTGGAAGTCGACTCGGCGCTCAGAGTCCGAACTCCCGATCTTCTGTCTTTTGACTCGTGCCGTCCTGGAGTCGACTCGAACTGTTTCGGAGTCGACTCGGCTCTCAGTATCCGAAAAACAGTCTTCTGTCTTTTTGGGGTAGCGCTGTCTTGGAGTCGACTCGGACTTTGCGGGAGTCGACTCGGCTCTCAGTGTCCGAAAGTTGCTCTCTGACTTTTGCCTTGTATCACACTGGGAGTCGACTCTCGTTCCTTTGGAGTCGACCTGCCAACTATCGGAGTCGACTCGAGTTCCTCAGGAGTCGACTCGGCTCTTAGGGTCCAAAATAACTTCTCTGTCTTTCTGTCTGTAACTCCCTGGAGTCGACTCGTACTACCCTGGAGTCGACTCGGCAGTATCGGAGTCGACTCGCGTTCTTCAGGAGTCGACTCATTGATAGATTTTGAGTTGGATCTTTCTATTCGTCTGTCTGTTCTCAGTCGGAGTCGACTCGTAATGTACAGGAGTCGACTCGAGCCTGTGCCAGTGCTTCTGATACGCTTGGAGTCGACTCGTAATCTCCCGGAGTTGACTCGAGTCTCAGACTTTGGTTCAAATTGACTTCTTAACTTATCCAAAATGTCTTGAACCAAATCTAGAGACACTTAACCATAAATTTACAAGAATTTCACTAAAACACTAGATTGAATTCATTAGTAAACATAAGATATACTCAAATGCTTTGAGCTCATCAAAATCAAATAGGGTTATAATCAATCACTCCACAAGCGGTGTGCGCGCGGGGGCTGGGGCTCGGGCTGATGCGCGGCCGTCGCGCTAGGACGGGCGCCCGGGAGGGCGCTCGCAAGGCTGATCTTCCCGATGTGCGTGCGGCCTGGCGCCCGGGCCCGCGTTCTGCCGAGCGGCCGGGCGTGGGGGCGCGCGGCCTGGCGCCCGGGCCCACGCTCTGCTGAGCGGCCAGGCGCGGGCGCTCGCGTGCGCTGCCTGGAGCCCGGTCCTACGCACCGCCGAGCGCTCGGTCTTGCGTGGGCGGCCGGGCCCTAGGGCCTACGAGCAGCTGGTTGCGCGCGCGGCCAGGCCCCCGTGCCTGCGCTCGGCCGACCATGGGCCGAATCTCGGCCGCGCTTGGGCCAAAGCTCGATAGCGCTCTCGGAGTCTGTTGCTCGGGCGCGGGCACGGTCTGGCCTATCAGTTTGGATTGGCGCATTGGGGTCGCGCTCGATGGTGCTGAGCTTGGCGCTGCTGGGTGTGGGCTGGCCTCCAAGGCCTGTAACTTTTCCAAATCAGTCCCTTGGTCTTCGCGGTATCTCGTGCTCTGCGGTGCTCCGCTGTCGGCGCCCTGATGGCGACCCTCCTTCATGCATGTCCGGGCCGAAAGGCTTCGCATGTGGGGATGGGTGCGCGGGGCGCGACGCGGCTGCGATCGTGTCGGCGCGTAAGCGGTCTCGGATACGCATCCCACGGTGGGCTCCCTGCCTCGCTGCAGCCAATTGTCATTGGGTGCTTCCCTTAACTCCTACTCAGTGGACCTCTTTCGTGTCCCATTGCAATCTGTTAGTTTGCTTGTGTGGCCTACCCCCCTCGTGGAGGACACGTCGGCGTCCCATGTGCCTCTTCCGAACCCCTCTCCTTCGTTGTGGCGGGGGGCGGCCCTCTTTCGGCCCTCGAGCGCGCTTGGTCGGGAGCCCCGCCGTGGCCTCCCATTCCATCCGGCCGCTCTTGTCTCCGTGGGCTCTCACGGATGTGGTGGATTTATCGGTCCGGGGGCCCTCGGCCCCTGCATCCCTGTCCCGAGTGTGGCCGGCCATAGTTGCCGCCCCTGATGCGATGATGTCTGGCTTGCCCTTGTGTCCTCCCTCCGCAGGACGGGGGATGGCAAGGGCGGGGTTCCGGCATCGCTGGAGGATGTGTGATACCTGGTTGATCCTGCTAGTTGTCATATGCTTGTCTCAAAGATTAAGCCATGCATGTATAAGTATGAACTAATTCAGACCATGAAACTGCGAATGGCTCATTAAATCAGTTATAGTTTGTTTGATGGTACGCGCTACTCGGATAACTGTAGTAATTCTAGAGTTAATACGTGCAACAAACATTAACTTCTGGAAGGGATGCATTTATTAGATAAAAGGTCGACACGGGCTCTGCCCGGCGCTCCGATGATTCATGATAACTCGACAGACCGCACAGCCCATGTGCCGGCGATGCATCATTCAAATTTCTGCCCTATCAACTTTCGATGGTAGGATAAGGGCCTACCATGGTGGTGACGGGTGACGGAGAATTAGGGTTCGATTTCGGAGAGGGAGCCTGAGAAACGGCTACCACATCCAAGGAAGGCAGCAGGCGCGCGAATTACCCAATCCTGACACGGGAAGTAGTGACCATAAATAATAATACCGAGCTCCTCGAGTCTGGAAATTGGAATGAGTAAAATCTAAATCCCTTAACGATGATCCATTGGAGCGCAAGTCTGGTAACAGCAGCCGCGGTAATTCTAGCTCCAATAGCGTATATTTAAGTTTGTGCAGTTAAAAAGCTCATAGTTGGACCTTGGGCTGGGCCGGCTTGTCCGCCCCATGTTGTGCACCGGCCTTCCCGTCCCTTCTGCCGGCGATGCGCTCCTGTCCTTAGCTGGACGGGTCGTGCCTCCGGCGCCGTTACTTTGAAGAAATTAGAGTGCTCAAAGCAAGCCCACGCACTGGATATATTAGCATGGGATAACATCACAGGATTTCGGTCCTATTGTGTTCGCCTTCAGGATCGGAGTAATGATTAAGCAGGACAGCCGGGGGCATTCATATTTCATAGTCAGAGGTGAAATTCATGGATTTATGAAAGACGAACCACTGCGAAAGCATTTGCCAAGGATGTTTTCATTAATCAAGAACAAAAGTTGGGGGCTTGAAGACGATCAGATACCGTCCTAGTCTCAACCATAAACGATGCCGACAGGGATCGACGGATGTTGCTTTCAGGACTCCGCTGGCACCTTATGAGTAATCAAAGTTTTTGGGTTCCGGGGAGAGTATAGTCGCAAGGCTAAAACTTAAAAGAATTGACGGAAGGGCACCACCAGGAGTGGAGCCTGCGGCTTAATTTGACTCAACACGAAAAAACTTACCAGGTCCAGACATAGCAACAATTGACAGACTGAGAGCTCTTTCTTGATTCTATGGGTGGTGGTGCATGGCCGTTCTTAGTTGGTGGAGCGATTTGTCTGGTTAATTCCATTAACGAATGAAACCTCTGCTTGCTAACTAGCTATGCGGAGGCATCCTCCACGGCCAGCTTCTTAGAGGGACTATGGCCGCTTAGGCCACGAAAATTTGAGGCAATAAACAGGTCTGTGTGTTGGAAACCCTAGTGGTCGCATGCATATATTTTTAAAAATTTTACAGCAGAAGCATGAAATTAAACTATTTAATTCCTATGCATGCTAGAGATCATATCTCTACAATAAAAATAGATCCAGGATTTTAAACATTTATCCTAAACAAGTATGCATGATTCTATATCTAATATGTAGCCATGCAGAATTTCAGCAACCTAGTTGAATTTCTAATCCTAATTTTCAATGAGATCAGATCTCATACCTTTTTGCTTTGAGGACTTTAATGATGCCTTAATCACCTTTTATAGCCACACACGTGTCTGGCCTCTACAGATAGTCCATGCGAAGCTCTAGGAAGATCTTCCTCCGTGGAAGTGCTAGCTCGCGTAGAGGTGCTGCAATGGCTGAATCTTTTTTCTTCGAAACACTCAACCTTTGATTTTTCTTCAAACGGACGAAGGATGGAGATGAAGGAGAAAGAGGAGAAGAGGAGGGAGGCTAGCTATCAGAATTTTTTAGAATTTAGAACCCTTTTTAAAGACCATTCGAAGAACCCTAGGCGTGGGGGCTCTTTTATAGCCAAAGACCCCACGCCTTCTCTCCCCTTTTGCGCCAACTATTTTGGCAGATAAAATCCCCAAAAAATCCTGGTGATCACGGAAGCTAAGAGGAGAACAAATCCTCTTAATTTTGTGCTATCTTTAACTACATTTTGAATCCCTAAAAATAGGGATTGATGCGCCCATGATGCTGGCTGCACGCCACCCCTGGCTTCTTCCTTTTCTTCACGCCATAAGATCCTATCAAATAGGGATTTCATGGTGCTACCTTTTTAGGAAAACATTCTCCCATGCCTCCTCTGATTTGTCATGCCCAATATTCTAGAATCCTTGGACTATGGTTACCATATAGTTAATCCCAATGACTCCAAATGCCTAAGATGACTTCAGAGTTCTGTCAAATCTTTAATCAGTGCATGCAAAATATGTTTCAACTTTACAAATCCTGTGACTTGTCATAAGGATTACCCTGGCTAAGGTTTTGCTAAATTAAACACAAGGGCATTATCTTCTATCGCCAGGAGGGGTCAATTCCATCTTGATTCATGCACCAACTTCACAAGTACTTGACTGCACCCAGTAGCCTTCCATCACTAAATTAGATATTCAGATAGTCCGGTATCAAAGTACAGTGAGTTACTTGCAAGTCACCGTGGTGATCTCAGGTCTGAGGGATACTTATACCCATATCCACCTGGAACATCTCTTGACAGGAGAGCGTTCTGAAACTGGTCATGTTCAGTAAAATGTACTCCTATACTTCAACCTGTGTGTCATATCAGTGTCTTTACACTCTTTGGTTAAGAGGACAACCAACATTATATGGCACACAATGACCTATTCTTGATAATGCTATTGTTCTAGTGATAGCATATCGTTTGGTCGCGAACTAGTTTAAGGACTCATAGATAAATCCTTCTTTATCGTTTAGTAGAGTCCTAAGGACTTCATTACATTACTTGAGTTCATGAAGATGCAAAATATGTAATGAAACATTGCCAAAATAATTTTTATAATTTCATTAATTCATATACAATTCAATTATCAACAAGGCTGACGATTGTCTTTTAGGACACAATTCTCAACAACTCTCACTTGGACTAAAGCCAATCGGTACAGTATCGTATACCCATCTTTGACTTGTAATCATTGAACTCTTTGGTGCCGAGGACTTTAGTAAATGGCGTCGGCCAATTTTTCTTTCCATCGATCTTCTGAAGATCTATATCACCTCCTTCTAACTATTTTTGAACAAGAATGATATCATCGCAGAATGTGGCTTGGTCCGCTGATGTGTTTTTGGTTCCTTCGCTTGAGCAATGGCTCCAGTGCTATCATAGAATAGTAGAACTGGACCATCAATGGAGGGTGCTACTCCAAGCTCGGTGATGAACTTTTGCATCCATATAGCTTCCTTGGCGGCATCGGATGCAACAATGTACTCTGCCTCGCACACTGAATCAGCCACAGTATGCTGCTTGAAACTTTTCCAAAAGACAACACCACTTTTCAAGGTAAAGATGTAACCCGACACACTTTTGCTGTCATCATGAATATGATTGAAAACTGAAATCAGTGTATCCCACTAATTTCAAGTTAGTATCTTCCATAGACAATCCATTGGTCCTTAGTATTTCTGAAATACTTAAGAATGGGTTTTTACAATCTTCTAGTGGTTGCTACCTGGATCAGACTGGTATCTACTCACTACCCCTAGTGAGTATGCCACATCTAGTCTGGTACACGTCATTGCGTACATAATAGATGAAAGAGTAGATGCCCTATAAGCCAATCATTTGATGGGTTTTCTTTGTAATCCTCCAAATCATGTACTTTGACACTTAAAGGCATTGTATTTTCATCATTTGCTGATTATCTATTTATTGTTGGATGATGAACCCCATAAATTAGGACATTAGTTTAGGATTATGATGAGATCATACCAGTGAGACCTAAAATCCTAAAATCCTAATTTAGAATATTTCCAGTCAAATTGGTATATTGAGTCGGGGATCAATATTACCGGAAAGACTGGCATATCTTATGTATGCTCGATATAGAGGGTGATTGATCTCACAACACTTGTGTGAGATACTAATACAAAGATGTGGGTCTCATTAGAGGAATGAGTTCACTGAAATGACTAGCCATGAGAACATCTTATGGATTCTTACTTAATTATCAAAAGATGGTTCTCATAGTGGGAGTTGTGCAAGTGATCCTTAGACCTGAGATCACCGTGGTACTTGTGCACTTGAACCTATGTTTTGGTTTATCCTCATTCACGACATTGCGTTGTATACGGGGTATTCTGGATATGGTGGATTTTGTACGAAGGTTGTGAGTCAGGTCAACAAGGAATCAGTCACTTTAGTAGAGAAGGTAACATCCTACTTACTCTAATCTTATGATGATCAAGAAGCCTTTGATCAAAACAAAATGAAAATTAGAAACAGTTTCTAATGTTCATTGTTGAATTATCATATAAAAAATTGAGAGAGACATAAATAAGTGATTGATTTGATATTGATCCCATACTCATGCACTATTCAGGATGTAGTATGACTGAAGATTGAATTGCACGGTAACTGCCACTGAAGGGTATGTTTGGATTTGTCCAATAATTCCTCATCTTCTGGTAGACATGATACGTTGCTACACGTCAATCTTGTCTTGTGGGTTGATCGATCAAAGAGTTTGATTAGATCAATAGCATCAGAAAGGTTCTGATTGCTAAGCCAGGTTTAGCACTAAAATTGGACCTAAATGGATTAGAGGTATTCTAATAGGTTAGGTCAACTTGCACCCTGAACCTACTGCTGGCTAAGATAAGGAACCTAATGGGTCACCACCACAAGGAAATTGATCAAGGGTCTAATTGGATTAGTCATGTTGCAAGATGAACATGCTAGCACGTGTTGCAAACCTTAGCTTCTGATTCAAATTAAATTCGAATCTGATTCTTAGATTAGGTTGATCTAATATGATTAGATCATGACCTAATATGGGTTAGCCAAGAGTTGAACCTATTGGCTTTAATTAGACTCTGATTTGATTAGGTTTAATGTTTTCTTTAAGTTGTTAAACCCAATTGGATTGGGTTTGATAGGGGCTTCACTTCTGGACCATTGGATCGCTCCTTGGATGAAGGATCTGGTCCACTGGTTGCGCCTTCATGTTGACCCATTGGATGGCTTCCTGAATGAAGGATCTGGTCCACTTGTTTGGCCGCCTTCATCTGACCATTGGATGGCTTCCTGGATGAATAATCTGGACCATTGGCCAGCGCCTGAATCTGGACCACTGATGGCTCCCTAGATGAAAGATCTGGACCATTGGTTAGCGCCTGAATCTGGACCACTGGATGAATCTCTGAATGAAAGATCTGGACCATTGCTCAGCGCCTGAATCTGGACAATTGGTAATGGCATCTTGCTTCTGGACCATTGGATGGCACCCTGGATGGTGATGCCTTGATCCTGGACCATTAGATGACGCCTAGATCTGGACCATTGGCTTTGGTTCCCTGCATTGGGCCCTTGGATCATCAGGATTTAAGAGAGAGACTTGAGAAAGAAGCGTATCATTAGATACGGCTTTTTCTAAAGCTTGATACACCCTTCTCCTTAGCGCCCCATCATGATGGGATGCCGGCGTGTGGATGGGATGCATCCCTTTGTGATGCATCCCTCCATCTCTTATAAATAAGGAGGCACCCCGGGGTTCTAAAAATCATCCGAGAAAAAGCCTCTCCTTCTCTCTCCCTTATCCCTTCTTTCTTACAAGCCTCTCTCTTTTGTCTAATCAAGACAAGAGGGTCTTCTTAGGACAAAAATGCTAGTGAATGTTTTAGAGGTAGAAAGGAAGAAGGAAGTGAAGAAAAATCAGCCAATTAAATTCTTTGGAAGGATTAAACAACTAGAATCAAGTTTTAGTGGAGCTAGAGTCTTGAACCCATTCCTGTGTGGATCAACATTGGAGGGTGAACATTTGGGCACCTTAGGACATCTTCAGACATATTGGATATAGCGTGACAGGTATTCTTCTGTACCAAGATTATATTTTCTACATTATTTGGTATACTATTAAGGTGATCTTGGCTTATTAGGGTTTCATATATGATGAGAGCACAAAAGTGCAATCGTCATACCATCTTAATTAGTATTATAGCTAATCATTAATGATAAAATTAACTAATTAACGTTGTATTTGTGTTTGAGTGCAAGTAATCCAAGAGACCCAATAACATTGGGTTTGAGCTCAGCTCATCCTAGCGTGCCAGCCCGTGCCGTGCCATGCCTCAGCATATCAGCCCATTCCAAGCTTCACGCGATGAAGGTCCCAACCGAAGCCCATGCAGTCCCCATGTCCAGCTCGTTCTCCATTCCTTCCGGCTGTTTCGAGCAAACACATGTCCGAGCTCAAGTCAAGCCAGCATCTTCACGTGATGGAGCTCATCCCGCGATGTAGCCAGTTTTCTGGCACGTCTCCGCGTCCAGCCCGCATCTCCTCCGACTTAGCACTCCATCCGTCCGTGGGCCAAAGAAGAAAATCCATCTTCTTTCGCCCGTTCCATAGCCGCATCCGCACCATGATCGGCTCCTCCCAGTGATCCCGCGGCCAGCCATGAAGCATCCCGACGATCCCGCGGCGGCCTCGAGTGATCCCGGCGGCCAGCCCCTCTTTCGGATCCCAGCGCCCGCATCCAACTTCCACGCCTTCCTCCGAGAAATCCCGCTTCTCCCTTCTGGATTCGAGACCCCCCTCCTCCGCCTCTGCTTCCGCCCACGATGCAGACGCTAATCCATGATCCCAGCATCAAGCCGCCCGTCTCAGCCTCCCATCTCATCTTCTTCCGTCCGCACGTCAACCTCTCGGAATCCCAGCGGCCATCATCCCGGATCCACGCTCCCAGCATCCAACTTCTTCCTCCAAGCGATCCCGCGCCAGCTCCATTGATCCGGCCGTCTGCAATCAATCCGGCGCCCCCAGCAATCACGCGTCCCCCTTCCGGATTCGAGGTGTCCTCAGCGTCCTCAGCGTCCGCCCTCTCCTTCCTCTCATGATCAAGCCATCTACAAGAAAAAAAATTAATTCAAAAAGAAATTTAAAAATTAATTTTTTTTCCAAAAATACTACAATTTAAAAATTTAAATTCAAAATTTGAAATTCTGAAATTCAAAATTTGAAATAAAAAAAAGAAGAAAAAAAAATTTTGCTTGCTCATTTAATCAGTAACAACCTAATGACATTCCATAAACTTTAAAAAAATATTGAATATTTGCTGCATCTAGTATTAAGCATTTGCATAAAAATAATTTAAGGGCAAAAACCCATTAAAAGGATAAGGTCGGGAAGTCATTACCTGTCCTTAGCCCAAAAATCACCACCTTGCATACATATCCTAAGCCAAATTAAATTAAAATCAATTAGACGTTGGCCTTAGGGTTTTCGAGCTCAATTAGGCTCTTGGAAAAAAAGCGGCTGAAAGCCCCTCCAGTGAGAATTTTGTAATTGGTGATGTCTAGGAAAGTTTTACAACAGTGAGAACTGTTACGGATATTGTGGTACTGAGGATGATAGTGTTATTTTGATGATTAACAAGCAATTATCTAGAGTATGTTATAAGTTAAATTGATACTTCATTTATAAGACTATTATTCTCAGGATATTTGTATAAAGTGATATAGATACATTTCATTGTTTATTTGAATGAATCTAACCTTGAGATGCAGCAAAGTGTGGATTGAGTCGACCCAAAGGATGATTGGGTCGACCCCGGCACATCAAAAAATCATTTGGCACACTTCTGCAAAAATGGCACAGATGAACAGTGAGTTGGGTCGACCCAAGGAAAGCATGAGTCGACCCAAACATTAAGATCCTCAAAACAAGACAGAACAATGGTTCTCTGGATTCACTGAGAGGGTCGACCCAAGAAGTAGTTGAGTCGACCCAAGCTTGAGTCGACCCAAACCCTGAGAGGGTCGACCCAAAGGCAAGACAGAAAAGAAGACAGAAAATGGTTCTCTGGAATTACTGAGAGGGTCGACCCAAGAAGTAGTTGAGTCGACCCAAGCTTGAGTCGACCCAAACCCTGAGAGGGTCGACCCAAAGGCAAGACAGAAAAGAAGACAGAAAATGGTTCTCTGGAATTACTGAGAGGGTCGACCCAAGAAGAAGTTGAGTCGACCCAAAGAATGGTTGGGTCGACCCAAGGGAAGGAAGGCTGAATTTCAAGTTTCTGTGTTTTCTGAGAGAGTCGACCCAAGGAATGTTTGAGTCGACCCAAGTGAAAGTTGGGTCGACCCAAGGACAGGTTGAGCCGACCCAAACACGGGCTGAAGCATAACGGCTAGTTCTGCAGATGTACTTTTTATCCTTTCCAAAGTCAGTAACGGCTAGTTTTTGAATTCTAACCATTGGGGCTTGTCCAATGGATGTAGGAGACTATTTAAAGTGGCACTATTCATCAGATAGAACAACTTTTGAAAGGAATATCAAAGAGTACACAAGAAAACAAAAGTGCCCTAATCTTCTTCATCCAAGTGCTTCATTCAAGAATCAAAGAAAGGGGTTGAGCAGATTCAAAGAGTCATCAAGAGCTCCATCCTCCCTTGTAGAGTGAAGCATCCTTGACAAAGAAGAGAGAAGCCACTTCAAAGCGATAAATATTTTCTATACTCTTCTTTGTAGTTTATATTGTTTCATTTGCTCATTTAGGAGTTTAAATCTTCTTTCTTTATTTGTTAAACAAAGTGTAAAGGTTGGTTGGTGAGCCCGGAAAACCAACGGAGTAGGTTGATTGGTGAACCCGGAAACCAATTGTAAAGGTTCGTTGGTGAGCCCGTAAAACCAACAAAGGTTTTTGGTGAACCCGGAAAACCAAAGTGTAAAGGTTCGTTGGTGAGCCCGTAAAACCAACAAAGGTTTTTGGATTGTGAGCCCGGAAAATAATCCAACTGTAATCTGCGAGATTATAGTGAATTCCCAAGGGGTCGCTTGGGGAGTGGACGTAGGTGCTGAGGAGAGCACCGAACCACTATACTTTGTGTTGTTTGTGTTGTGATTTGCTTTAGCTTACTAACCATCCATTTGACTTGAGTAAGATAGTTTAAATTTAAAAGAAACCAATTCACCCCCCCCCCCCTCTTGGCTTGTCACCTTGGGCAATAGGTACTGGTGTATCCCTTCTGGCACCACCACACACCCCGAGACTTTCCTGGTCACTGGTTACTAGATCGTTTAACTGGTAAGCTCAAGCTTAATCTGAAAGGGAGATTAGGAGCTGTCTAATCTAGGTAAGAATTTTAGGAATTTTTACCTAATAACTCTCCACGCAACTAGATTTAAGAAGCTACTAAACCTCACTTAATTCTAAGACTAATAGAGTCAAATTGTTGTGTGGTGTTGGTTGTGGTCATCTTTGTCTAGCCTTTTTTTCTCTTAGGATTTCGTTCATTTTAGGAGTCAAATCTAATGAATTGTTGATAATGTATGCATGGTAGAAGGTCATTAAGAGATAAGTTAACCCCATTTGATCCTGAGATTGACAGAACTTTTCATCACAACCTACGAACTGTAAACCAACCGTCAATCTCTACAATGGGTGAACATATTAGAACTTTGAATGAGTTGTTCGCACCTGTTGCCCAAAAAGACAACCCAAGAGGGGGGGTGAATTGGGTTTTAAGTAATTATTGCAAATAAAAACTTAAGGAGTAACTAATTAAACCTTATTGCAAGTGGATTAATTAGTTTACTATATGCAGTGAATGAAGGGAATGGAAGAGACAATGAAACAATCACAAACACAAGAGATTTTATAGTGGTTCGGAGCTAACCCTTGCTTCTACGTCCACTCCCCAAGCTTCACTTGGGAGTTCACTATAATCTCTCGGATTACAGCCGGTTGTTTTACAAGCTCAAAATCCAACTTGTTGTTTTACGAGATCACAACGAACTCGGTCGGTTTTCACAGACTCACCGACTAGAACCACCCGATTGTTTTTCCGGGATCACAATCGAACCCTTACATGTTGGTTTTACCCTCGGCTCACCAACCAACCTTAACACCCTTGATTCAATTCCCTGATTGAATCAAGTAAGAAAAGCAGTTTGAAAAGAGTACAAGGATAGCTTCTTGAAAAGCAAATATAAACAATATGAATAAAGAAGAGTTAGAAGCCCTCAAACAGATTTTTGGAGGTGAAGAAAGGGGCTTCTCGAACTCTGCAACTCCTCTTGAGTGTGCTGAAGATTTGCTGTCAGAAGGGGAGCCTCGAATGCAAGGAAGACGTTTGGAATATGGACTTCAATACACTTCTTCCTTCTTTCTCTTGTATTTACTCTTGAGAGGCTTTGGTAGGTGGAAATCCCTTTTGCTTTGAATAGAGTCTCTCTCTTGATGTCTATTACTATTTACTCTGGCTATTTAAGCAATCCCCATCGAAAACTAGCCGTTAGACACACTTTTAGAGCCGTTCTGCACAGTCTGCAACTCCTGACATAGTGTCCGTTGGGATCGGAGTCGACTCGCTCGATCTGGAGTCGACTCGGCTGTTGCTGGAGTCGACTCATGCTTTACGGGAGACGACTCGCCCACTATTCAAAATTTGAAATAAAGTGCTGTCCCGTTCTGGAGTCGACTCGGCCAAACTTGGAGTCGACTCACCAATATCCGGAGATGACTCTGCCTTCTGGAGACGACTCGTTTTCAGGAATCCAAAGGTCTTTCTTTCGGGTTTACTTCCTCGAGTCGACTCGGATTCTCTTGGAGTCGACTCAGCTCTCAGAGCCTAAAAAACTGGTCTTCTGTCTTTGGAGTTGAACTGCCTCGGAGTCGACTCGGACTTTGCTGGAGTCGACTCGGCTCTCAAACACCAAAGTTGTCTCTCTGACTTTTAGTCTTGCATTCCTCTGAGAGTCGACTCTTGTTTTTTTTTGGAGTCGACTCGCCAACCGTTGGAGTCGACTCGAGTTCTTCTGGAGTCGACTCGGCTCTCAGAGTCCAAAAACAACTTCTCTGTCTTTCTGTCTGTTACTCCTGGGAGTCGACTCGGAACTATCGGGGGTCGACTCGGCAAGCATCAGAGTTGACTCGAATTCTTCAGGAGTCGACTCGGTGACAGGGTCTGAGATTCATCTTTCTGTCCTGCTGTCTGTTCTCAGTCGGAGTCGACTCGCAGTGTGCCGGAGTCGACTCGAGCCTATGCCAGAACATCTGAAACACTTGGAGTCGACTCGAAATCCTCCGGAGTCGACTCGAGTTTCAGCCTTTGACTTAAGTTGTTTTCCACATGCACTCAAAAGAGGATTCTTACAAATTTTGCCTGATATACTGGATTGAATTCATTAGTATAACATAAAATATACTCAATGGCTTTGTGCTCATCAAAATCAAATAGGATTATAATCAATCACTCCACAGCACCTACATCTGCTAGTCCCCCTACTTGCATAGTATTACCAATTAATAATGCAGCCCAATTCGAGATTCGGGCTACAACAATAAACATGTTACCCAAATTTCATGGGTTTGAGAGTGAACAACCGTATATTCATCTGAACAAATTTTTGACAATCTGTCAAACGTTTAGAAATCAAAACTTAGATGAAGAAGGTATTAAATTATGGTTGTTTCCCATGACTTTAGAGGATCGTGCTGCTGCATGGCTGTATTTTCTTGCTTCAAATTCCATCACATCATGGGAACAACTATCTAGGAAGTTCATGGCTAAGTTCTATCCCATGGTAAAGACTGAAAAAATTAAGGATGCCATCAGAACTTTTAGAGAAAAATCTGAGGAGGAATTTTTCCAACTTTGAAGATTCCATGATCTTTTGGTCAAGTGCCCGCACCATGGGCTTGACAAGGCTGATCTAGTACATTTCTTTTACAAAGGATTACCTCCAGCACATAGGAACATGATTGAATCCATGCATAAGGGTAGGTTCATGAACCAAACCCCTGATCAAGCCTATGAGTTCCTTGTGGACTTAGCTGAAAATGCCCAAAATTGGAGTAGCTACGGTCAGGAGATAGATAGAGATGATTATGGGTCTAGAGAACTAAGTACCTACGGAATAAAAACAGATCCAGAACTCAAAAATGTCATGTCCAATCTGGTGAATGGGGTGAATAATCTAAGCAAAAAGTTGGATGCTTTTACGGTTTCCACTAACTCAAACTCACAAAAAGAGTCAAATCCCATCATGAAAGTGGAACATGAGCCACAAGGCTTATGCATCTTGTGTAACAGTTCTGAGCATCTAGTGGAGTGTTGTCCTAGTCTACCCAACATTAAGGCTGAGCAGGCAAATGCTCTAAATTCATATAATGCCTTTAAGAAACCCACTCCCAATTCATTCAGCCCAGTTTATCACCCTGATAATAGGTTTCACCCGAACTTCTCATACAGGCAGACTGAACCTATTCAGCATCAGGGTGGTCCACCAGGTTTTCAAAAAAAATTTTCCAGGATAGGTCCACCATAGATGAACCAATCATTAGCTCCACCTATCCCTCCTTATAGTGCCCCTATCCCTCAGCAGTCTACATCGTTGGAAGCCATGATGGCTAACATGATGAAGCAGCAACAAGACTTCATCCAACAGCAACAACAGACCAACATGGCTCAAACCCAGACTAACCAATTTCATGCGCAAGCGATTGCAAAACTTGAGGTTAGTCTGAGCCAAATAGCAAACTCTCTAGGGGATAGGAAGAAAGGTGAACTACCTAGTCAACCAGTGCCTAACCTTGGTAGACAATAAAATCAAGGTTAGAGAGGTCCGACCTATGAAGTCCAGGCAATTACCACTTTAAGGTCTGGCAAGCAAGTGGACAATAAAGTCCAACTTCCTGAACATGTAAAAGAAAATAAGAATGAATCCAATAAGAACCCTATTCAAAAGAGAGGTTAAGAACAGGACAAAAAGGAAGAACCCATAGAAACATACAAACCTAAGGTTCCCTTTCCCAGTAGACCTCAGGACTCCAAGAAACAATCTAACTTTGATGAAATAATGGAAGTCTTTAAAACTGTTCAAATAAATATACCTTTTGTTGATGCCATATGACAAATTCCCTCCTATACAAAATTCTTGAAAGACCTCACCACGGTCAAAAGAAAAACCAGCATTCCTAGGCAAGTTGTTATGGCTGCACAAGCCTCATCTCTCATTCAACAACAAATTACCCCAAAATTTAAAGACCCTGGTTGTCCCACCATTGAAATAAAAATAGGAGAGACGATCATCCAGAGAGCCCTATTAGATTTAGGAGCCAGTGTGAACTTACTTCCCTACTATGTGTACCAAAAGTTAAGTTTGGGGGAATTAAAGCCCACAAATATTACCCTTGTTAGATGTATGCCCTAGAAGCCAATTTGGCTGACACATTGTTGATTCTAGGGACAAAATTTTGTACTTGACTATTTATTATTGAATAAATAAAAGGCATCTTTCATTCATATTGTTTATGTGTCTATGAATCGTCCAAGAAATTAATAAGATGATGATACATATTCTCAAGAGTTGAGAATTTAAGCCATGTATCATTGGTGATTAATTTCTAAATGCTCCTGATCAATGGATCATCACGAGGACGGTGATCGATCCGATCAGTGCACAGATCACTTTCCTTCTGGATGGACGAGACTTGAGTCCACAGTGTAGGGACACTGAAGTGATAGTGCAGGTGCTTGTTAGAGAACAAGGGTCTGAGCGTGACCAAGACAAGAAGTCACTTGGATGTCTATCCACTCGTCAGTGACTTGCTTGATGTTGCAGTAGTGTGACTGGTCCTTTGACCTGCGGTGCTTCGGCTACTCACAGTGAGGTTATTGTAGTTTGACTGCACACATACATGGTCTCTAGCCATATGGGTCCATGTAGTGTAGATTGGCTGCAGTAAGTTCACTGTAGGAGTAGGGTATGCACCTATAAGGAATCTATCGACCTTGATAGAAGAGGAGAGATCCTATGTGATTTGTTAGACTGAGTTCTAAGACCTTGGCCAGGGCAGTAAAGTGGAGAAAGAGTTTTCCACTATCGAACTCAAGTCGAATAAATCTTGACATATGACAGACGATGGGGTTTGACGAGTTGTCCATGACCTCCGTCCTGTAGGGATCCACGATAGTAGGACTGTATCACATGTTAACTGCACCTAGAGGTTCATCATTCCATTCTGCTGGGAAGCCACTACATGCTGCTAGGTGTCACTGGTGGATGGTGGGACTCATAGGGATTATCTTGATGATCGATAAACCCTAATGAGTTGAGTTGGAATCGTTCCAACCCATTGAAAGGAGTTTTCAATGATATTGTGATAGAGATCACAATATATCTCACTACCAGTCAGAATAGAACCTATGGGGTCACACACACTAGAAGTATTGACCGATCCGATGGTTGAAATCGTGATTAGGAATCACAAGAAATCAATTTGATTGATAAGAAGTTGAAGAAGGAACAAAAGGAATTAATTAATTGGACTTAAACACAAATCCTACTTCGGGTAGGATTCCTAGATTCCTAATTGGATTAGGGCTGGAAATCCTAGTTGGAGTAGGACTGGAATTCCTACTTAGAATAGGATTCCTACAATCCTAATGAGATTAGGAATTTTGAATTAAAATTGGATTCCTACTTGGAGTAGGACTCCTAGAAATCCTAATTGGATTAGGACTTCGGATTCAAATAGAGTCCCAATTGGATTAGGACTAAAATTAAATACATCCTAATTAGATTAGGATTCCTTAAGTCTAAATTAATTATTAATCTAATGAATCAACATGACTCCTAATTGGATTAGGATTGAAGAGTTCAATTGAGTCATGATTCATTCAAGTCCTAATTGAATTAGGACTAGCATAGATTGAACCCAATTTGGCCAATCCTAATTAGATTAGGATTAAACCATGAGAAGGGCACCTAATCCTCTTTGGAAGAGGATTAGGTTAACCAAGTAAGAGGGGCATCAGCCCCTCTTCACTTGGTTGGTGCGACATGAAGGGAGAAAGGGGCCGGCGCCTCCTCTTAAGGAAGATAGTCTAGGGCTCCTAAATTGTAGGAGCCCTAGATGGTTTTTAAAGAGAGGATGCAAGGGCCGGCGCCCTAAGAAGGCTTTTCCTTTCTCTTCAGCCGACACCCCCTCCCTCTCTTCCCCCTTGGTTCAGCTGCCAGCAAGGAGAAGAAAAGAAGATGTCCATGGCGTCTTCCTCTTGCTCCTTTCCTCCTTCCAACGCAGGGAAGAGAAAGGCCGCAGTGAGGGCTTTGGTTCTTCTTCAAGATCCCTCCTTCTTCTTCCTCCTCTCAAGCACAATCAAGGGTTGATTGAAAGAGAGGAGATCAGCCATCAAAAGCTATCTTTGCAAGGGAGCTAGCACCCCGGTGAGATAGAGAGCTTGGATCGGATCCTGCTTCGTGTGGATATCCGTAGAGGCCGGACGTTTGAACGGCTTCAAGCGAACCTTCTTCCTAAAACCACGAATTCAGATTCGCGGTGATCATCTACCCGCGCAAGGTGAAGATTTGATCTTCCTATTAGTTTTAAAAGTTTTAATTCTTACCTAATTACGAAAGGTCTCGAAACAACGTTCATGCGATGAACGTCGAACCCGTGCATGCCGATTCCGCTGCCATCTGATTTTTGTTTTGAAATATCAGCGGCATGGGCGGGTTCCCAACAGTGGTATCAGAGCCTAGGCCTCGTAGATTAAGGTAAGAATTAAATATCTAAAGGCATATTAGATCTGAAAATTAAATGATCATGCATGCTGAAAAATTCTGCATGCAGATTTTTTCAGGGGTGCTGATTTTTACATGCTGATTTTTATGTGATAAAAAGATGATTCTAATTGCATTGTTAATGGGATTACAAAGTTTAGAATCATGATTAGCATGATCAGCGACCTATGTCATGATATAATCAGTTAAGTTTCAGATCTGAAAATTATAATTGTAGCATACGGTGATGATCATAGGATTCAACCCCTTTTGGTATCAAATGTAATGACCTGCGATGTGATCTGCGATGTCATGTAATTTTTCAGATGCTTGCATGCATCTTATTTGATGTTTTGAGAGGCCTGCGTGCCTCCTAAAAGGAGATGTAAATTATTTTTATTTTTATTTTACATCTGGTTGTATTTCTGTGATGTGATGTACATCAACGATCAAGTCGAAGACGATGCATGAGATGAACAGGGGTCTAAGCGGTTGATGGCGATGGGATCAAGAGTTGATCAAGGATCGAATCAAGGAAGCTTGGATCCAATTCAAGAGTTGAAGACCACTTGATCGATTGATGTGCATGTGCTTGTAATACGACCTAATTAGAATCCATGATCATCATCTAGTTAAAGTTTAGCTTTAATTATTGCCGCGATTATAACTGCCTGCAATGCGCCGTTTGCATGTGATGTGAATGAGAGTCGGGTAGATAGGTCTACATGTGATGTAGCAAACCCAATTGAGACCTAAATCAAAACCTCCTCAATCAAGTCGAGAGTGAACCGACATGAGCAAGTCATATTAGATTAATTGATCTAATTGGTGTCTAGGAAAGCATGAAAGGTGGTTACTTAATTAGGACCTTACTCTCTGAGTAAGGGGAGCCTCCCACCTGCTTACCTGGCCAATTGTTCGATTACCTCTTATGAAAGGCTCAAGTTGCAAACACTAAGACCTGATTAACCAATATTAAGTCAATAGGTCTTCCACTGTAGTAGAGCTGCTAAGGCCTTTCTGATGTTGACTTGTCTCGGCTGGATACAGTGGTCAAGTTGCATTGGGGGGCTGGACCTCTCTATAGACATGAGATGTTGTAGGGTAAAGGTGGGGTTGGGCACCAATAACTGTTAGGTGAGGACCCAATGACGACTTTATTCCTACGGTTATACAGTGGGTCTGACTTAACTAAGAAATGGGACCAATAACTGTTAGGTGAGGTCTTCATGGCTTAGAGACCAAGTTGCACTGCAACATGCTTGAGAAGCATTGTACAAAAGTTGTACACTCATCCATCTATGTGTCACCAATAACTGTTAGGTGAGGTGGCATGTAAATCGGTGGGACCGCAGTACCCACTAGAAACCCTAGTCGTGTGGGATTTCCGTTTTCCTACCAGGGGAGTGTGAGGAATTCGAGAAAATAGTGGGAGTCACATTTGTTCTAAAAGACCTTAGAACAGATTAGGATCAAGTACAAAAGTCTAACTAGAATCTTTACTCTCTGCAGATACAATGTCGGCTTCAAACCCTTTGACCCGTATTCTTGAGACCAACCGACTGACCGGAACCAATTATAAGGACTGGCTTAGAAATCTCAAAATTGTTTTGGACTGTGAGAAAATAGGCTACATACTCGATTCAGATATCCCCACACTACCAGCACGTCCTACTGATGTTCAGCGTGAGATGCATAAAAAATGGTTGGATGATGACATTAGAGTAAAATGCTATATGATGGCATCCATGTCTAATGAACTCCAATGCCAGCATGAAAATATAAAGACTGCTAGGGACATACTGGCACACCTGCAAGAGTTGTATGGTGAGCAGAGTCGCACAGCTCGTTTTGAAGTGTCCAAGAGGCTTTTCAAAGCGAAGATGCGCGAGGGGCAGTCTGTCCATGATCACGGTCTGACCATGATCAAGGACCTAGAGGAGCTTGAGAAGCTCGGTATGGACATGCACAAGGAATTACAAGTGGATTTGATCCTACAGTCACTTCCTGATTCATTTGGTCAGTTTATAGTAAACTACCACATGAATAAGATTGAATGCACTAAGACTGAACTAATCAACATGTTGGTAACTGCTGAGGGAGCCTTGAAAGGTTCAAGGGGCAATGTCCTTGCTGCTGAGTTGACTTCTGGTTCCAAGAGAAAGTCTACTTGGAAGAAAAAGAAGCCTGCAAAGAAGCAGAAGAAAGACAAGAAGCCAAAGAAGGAAGTTCAAAAGAAAAAGGCTAACGACAAAGGAAAATGTTTCCACTGCAATGTCGAAGGCCACTGGAAGAGAAACTGTCCTTCATACCTCGAGAGCCTGAAGAACAAAAAAGGTGACACACCTTCAGAAGGTATAGACTTGCTCATAATTGAGACTAATCTAACGGTTTCTTCTACTTGGGTTATAGATTCTGGTTCTAGTGCTCATTTGTGCACTACCATGCAGGGTCTAAAGAAAAGTAGAAGGCTGGCGGAAGGTGCGGTAACCCTTCGGGTTGGCAACGGGGCAAAAGTTGCTGCTGTGGCTGTGGGCACCTACCATCTGCGACTACCGTCTGGATTTAGTTTAGTACTTAGAGACTGTTATTATGTACCTGCTGCTAGCAGAAATTTGATTTCTGTTTCATGTCTAGCACAGGAAGGTCATGTTTTTACATTTAACAAAGACTGCTGTTCTATTTATTTAAAAAATAAAATAGTCGCACGCGGTTTCATGATTGACAGTCTCTATCATTTACATATGGATGTATCTGTGAATGTTACCGAGCAAGAAGTGAGTGCCAAAGGATCCAAAAGATCCAGAGATGAGATAAACCAAAGGTATTTGTGGCACCTCAGGCTTGGCCATATTGGAGAGGACAGAATGAACAAAATGGATAAAGATGGGCTTTTAGGCTCATTGACTTCCGAGTCATATCCAGTTTGCGAGTCCTGTCTTCAAGGAAAAATGGCTAGACTGCCCTTTGTAGGACATGGGGAGAGGACCACTGAAATACTTACCCTAATACATACAGATGTATGTGGCCCATTCGATGTGCTAGCCAGGGGACGTTATTCTTACTTCATTACCTTTACCGATGTTTATTCACGGTATGGGTATGTGTATCTTATGAGACACAAGTCTGAGTCTTTTGAAAAGTTCAAAGAGTTCAAGAATGAAGTAGAAAAACAAACTGGAAAACCTCTTAAGGCTCTTCGATCAGATCGAGGAGGAGAATACCTTAGTGGGGAATTCCGGGACTATCTCAAAGAAAACGGCATAGTCTCACAATGGACACCTTCGGGTACACCTCAACTCAACGGGGTGTCAGAGAGGAGGAATCGGACCCTGTTGGACATGGTCAGGTCCATGATGAGCTTCACTGATTTACCTATGTTCCTTTGGGGAGATGCCTTACTCACAGCGATTTATTTATTGAATAGAGTTCCCTCTAAATCCGTTCCTACCACACCGTATGAGATATGGCATGGTAAGAAACCAAGTCTGGGTCATCTCAAGATTTGGGGATGTCCGGCCCATGTCAAGAGACTACAGGCGGACAAGTTAGAGGCTAGGACCATAAGTGCTCGTTTTATAGGATATCCTAAAGAGTCATTAGGATACAATTTTTATGTCTCAGAGGATCACAATGTGTTTGTGAGCCGTCATGCCATCTTCTTGGAAAATCAGTTTATCCTTGATAGAGGCAGTGGGAGGAAAATTTAGCTTGAAGAGAAAGTCTCTGAAAAGCAACGAGTCATGGATCCTATTGAACCCATTCATACAGAGCCAGTACACGATGTCCCTCGACCACCTCGTAGATCTAGTAGGGTCTCCCATCCTCCCGATAGATACTTAGGTATACTAGAAGAGGATACCGAGGAAATGTTCCTAGTGGAAGATAGGGATCACATACAGGATCCCAAAACCTACAACGAGGCGATATCTGATATCGATTCCGAGAAATGGCTGGAAGCTATGAAGTCAGAGTTAGACTCCATGTATTCCGACCAAGTCTGGACCTTAGTAGACCCACCAGAAGGTATTGTACCTATTGGATGTAAATGGATCTACAAAAGGAAAATAGGTTCGGATGGAGAGGTAGAGACCTATAAGGCAAGGCTTGTGGCGAAAGGGTATAGTCAGCGCGAAGGCATTGACTATCAGGAGACCTTTTCACCTGTAGCCATGCTAAAATCCATCCGAACATTGCTTGCCATTGCAGCATTTCATGATTATGAAATCTGGCAGATGGATGTGAAAACTGCTTTCCTGAATGGATATCTTGATGAAGATATCTATATGGAACAGCCTTTGGGTTTCACTTCCAGTGATGGAGATCACAAGGTCTGCAAGCTGCAAAGGTCCATCTATGGACTAAAGCAAGCATCTCGGAGTTGGAACACTCGTTTCGATGACGCAATCAAAACGTTTGATTTCATCAAAAACGAAGAGGAACCGTGTGTTTACAAAAAGGTTAGTGGGAGTGCTGTCGTTTTTCTCGTACTGTACATAGATGACATTCTCCTGATTGGGAATGATATTCCCATGCTAACCTCGGTCAAGGTCTGGTTGTCAAAAGAATTCTCCATGAAAGACCTTGGGGAAGCATCCTATATTTTGGAAATAAAGGTCTATAGAGATAGATCTAAAAGAATGCTTGGCCTTTCACAGAAGATGTATATAGAGGAGGTGCTGAAGAGATTCAACACATGAGCAAGATTCCCTATGCATCGGCAATGGGAAGCCTCATGTATGCCATGCTGTGTACATAACCTGATATAGCTCTTGCTGTGAGTGTCACAAGCAGATATCAGTCGGATCCAGGCAAGAAGCACTGGATAGCTGTGAAAGAACAGTCTTAAGTACTTGAGAAGAACTAAGGACATATTCTTGGTCTTTGGGAGAAGATCAGAGTTGAAGGTAGAAGGATGCACACATATTGATGATAGAAAGTCTACATCAGAATATGTGCAATTGTGGTTCAGTAAATTGGAAGAGTTCCAAACAACCGATCATTATAGATTCTACCTTAGAAGCTGAATGTTAAGCCGTATCTAAGGGTGCAGTGGAAACCTTCTGATTAAAAAGTTAATTGCAGAGTTAGGTGTAATGTCATTAGATGCCATAACACTTTACTGCGATAACATTGGCACCATAGCACAAGCTATGGAGCCATGGTCTCATCAGAAATCCAAGCACATAGAGCGGCGCTTCCATTTCATACGCGACTATGATGTAGAGGTGCAGAGAGTAGACTCCGCGGATAACGTGGCAGACCTGTTCACTAAGCAGCTGAGTCAGCAAAAGACTGAAGCCCACCTTGAGAAGATGGGCCTAAGATATATGACCAATTGGCTTTAGTGCAAGTGGGAGATTGTTAGATGTATGCCCTAGAAGCCAATTTGGCTGACACATTGTTGATTCTAGGGACAAAATTTTGTACTTGACTATTTATTATTGAATAAATAAAAGGCATCTTTTCATTCATATTGTTTATGTGTCTATGAATCGTCCAAGAAATTAATAAGATGATGATACATATTCTCAAGAGTTGAGAATTTAAGCCATGTATCATTGGTGATTAATTTCTAAATGCTCCTGATCAATGGATCATCACGAGGACGGTGATCGATCCGATCAGTGCACAGATCACTTTTCTTCTGGATGGACGAGACTTGAGTCCACAGTGTAGGGACACTGAAGTGATAGTGCAGGTGCTTGTTAGAGAACAAGGGTACTGAGCGTGACCAAGACAAGAAGTCACTTGGATGTCTATCCACTCGTCAGTGACTTGCTTGATGTTGCAGTAGTGTGACTGGTCCTTTGACCTGCGGTGCTTCGGCTACTCACAGTGAGGTTATTGTAGTTTGACTGCACACATACATGGTCTCTAGCCATATGGGTCCATGCAGTGTAGATTGGCTGCAGTAAGTTCACTGTAGGAGTAGGGTATGCACCTATAAGGAATCTATCGACCTTGATAGAAGAGGAGAGATCCTATGTGATTTGTTAGACTGAGTTCTAAGACCTTGGCCAGGGCAGTAAAGTGGAGAAAGAGTTTTCCACTATCGAACTCAAGTCGAATAAATCTTGACATATGACAGACGATGGGGTTTGACGAGTTGTCCATGACCTCCGTCCTGTAGGGATCCACGATAGTAGGACTGTATCACATGTTAACTGCACCTAGAGGTTCATCATTCCATTCTGCTGGGAAGCCACTACATGCTGCTAGGTGTCACTGGTGGATGGTGGGACTCATAGGGATTATCTTGATGATCGATAAACCCTAATGAGTTGAGTTGGAATCGTTCCAACCCATTGAAAGGAGTTTTCAATGATATTGTGATAGAGATCACAATATATCTCACTACCAGTCAGAATAGAACCTATAGGGTCACACACACTAGAAGTATTGACCGATCCGATGGTTGAAATCGTGATTAGGAATCACAAGAAATCAATTTGATTGATAAGAAGTTGAAGAAGGAACAAAAGGAATTAATTAATTGGACTTAAACACAAATCCTACTTCGGGTAGGATTCCTAGATTCCTAATTGGATTAGGGCTGGAAATCCTAGTTGGAGTAGGACTGGAATTCCTACTTAGAATAGGATTCCTACAATCCTAATGAGATTAGGAATTTTGAATTAAAATTGGATTCCTACTTGGAGTAGGACTCCTAGAAATCCTAATTGGATTAGGACTTCGGATTCAAATAGAGTCCCAATTGGATTAGGACTAAAATTAAATACATCCTAATTAGATTAGGATTCCTTAAGTCTAAATTAATTATTAATCTAATGAATCAACATGACTCCTAATTGGATTAGGATTGAAGAGTTCAATTGAGTCATGATTCATTCAAGTCCTAATTGGATTAGGACTAGCGTAGATTGAACCCAATTTGGCCAATCCTAATTAGATTAGGATTAAACCATGAGAAGGGCACCTAATCCTCTTTGGAAGAGGATTAGGTTAACCAAGTAAGAGGGGCATCAGCCCCTCTTCACTTGGTTGGTGCGACATGAAGGGAGAAAGGGGCCGGCGCCTCCTCTTAAGGAAGATAGTCTAGGGCTCCTAAATTGTAGGAGCCCTAGATGGTTTTTAAAGAGAGGATGCAAGGGCCGGCGCCCTAAGAAGGCTTTTCCTTTCTCTTCAGCCAACACCCCCTCCCTCTCTTCCCCCTTGGTTCAGCTGCCAGCAAGGAGAAGAAAAGAAGATGTCCATGGCGTCTTCCTCTTGCTCCTTTCCTCCTTCCAACGCAGGGAAGAGAAAGGCCGCAGTGAGGGCTTTGGTTCTTCTTCAAGATCCTTCCTTCTTCTTCCTCCTCTCAAGCACAATCAAGGGTTGATTGAAAGAGAGGAGATCAGCCATCAAAAGCTATCTCTGCAAGGGAGCTAGCACCCCGGTGAGATAGAGAGCTTGGATCGGATCCTGCTTCGTGTGGATACCCGTAGAGGCCGGACGTTTGAACGGCTTCAAGCGAACCTTCTTCCTAAAACCACGAATTCAGATTCGCGGTGATCATCTACCCGCGCAAGGTGAAGATTTGATCTTCCTATTAGTTTTAAAAGTTTTAATTCTTACCTAATTACGAAAGGTCTCGAAACAACGTTCATGCGATGAACGTCGAACCCGTGCATGCCGATTCCGCTGCCATCTGATTTTTGTTTTGAAATATCAGCGGCATGGGCGGGTTCCCAACAACCCTTTCCTTAGCAGATAGGACGGTGAAGTACTCCAAGGGGATTATAGAGGATGTAATAGTGAAGGTAAATGAGTTTTACTATCCTGTGGACTTCGTTATCCTTGAGACCGAACCTGTAATACATCCAGACAGTCACACACCTATAATTTTAGGTAGACCTTTCTTAGCCACAACAAATGCTGTGATAAATTGTCGAAATGACATGTTGAAGTTATCTTTTGACAACATGAAAATCGAGCTTAATGTCTTCAACATAAGTAAACAACCACCAGACGATGAAGAAATCAATGAAGTTGACATGATTGAAAGTCTGGTTCAGGAGACTTTCTTACAAACTTATAGTAAGGACCCTTTAGAGGCTTACCTTATCCATTCCGAGAAAGGGGTCGAGCATGCGCTCCCTAATTCTGTTCCCTTTATGAGCATAGATCGTCATCGGCCGACTGTTCTTCCTCGGACTCTTCCAAAACCATTCTTAGATAATGGTTGAAAAAAAAATGAATCTACATTTTGTCTGGCTGAAGACATAAAACTTAGCACTCTTGAGAGGCAACTCAACGTGTAAATATTATAAATATATATATATATAATTAATAAATTACTAACATGCAGGTTTGGGGGTTTTTGCCCCAATTGTCAATTTACCTACCCATATCAGGTAATGTCTCCTCTGCCCTATTACTGTTTTAATTTTCTCAACATTGAGGACAACGTTGGATTTAGGTTTGGGGGTGTTTTTAAGCATTTAAAATTAAAAAAAAAATTTCTAATTTCTGTACAACACACAAGGTACATAAAATCTAAGAGCCCAATGACTAGTCGGAAGTAGTGCAAAGTGAGTTCTTTTTATTAAGTTCCTTTTAGTGAGTTGTAAGCTAATTAGTGCTTTGAATTTCACAACACATCTGACCTGCATTTCTAAGGTATAGGTTCGACATTGTGTTGAGAATATGGTAGCAACCTCGAATCCTGATGAACCATCTTTTTCTGATTCACATTAAAAAAAAAATTTAAAAAACATGGTGGATTTAGTCAGGTACATCGAAGAGGGCTATCTATTGTCAAAGATCAGCGGGCTTGTAATGAGAAACCCGAGCATAGGTTCGTAGGGGAGCCTTGATGCTCGACACCTCATGCCAACTGGTGTGAGAATTGTCGACTAATTGCTCGCTACATGGAGGAATCATCACAGGAGTAAAAGTGCACAATATATACATTATCATGTTTCTTGAAAAAAAAATATTATGTATATTGATCTTAAGAAAGACAATAGTGTGAATGCCATCGTTGCAAAAATTCGAGTAAACTGGAATATTACAGATAAAGCCCATGAGGTATTAAAGTAAACATCCACAACTTTCGAAATCCTGCAGATAAGATGATTTTGAATCAGCAAATAGGTCTTGTCCGACCAATTCTAGGAAACTACTAGCATTAGCGATATTTTGGAGATCCAAAACCTTAGCTTGTTCATGGTCCAGACTTCACTGAGCACTCAAGTATAAATAAGTCTTACAACTCCCTAACGGAAAACTTAATGACTTCAACTTAAATTGCATACTAACCTAGGATTTGGGCTACTTAGTAATTAAAATCTTGTGTGCTTTTGAAATTCTTATCAGTTATGTACTTGAAATTAGACTTTTATTTCATAAAACAAATTTTATTTTGGGATTGAAGTTTGTGGGTAACTTCACCGCAAACCCTCACGAGACAACACTCGTCCACTAGAGTAACCTAGGGGTTTAACGGCTTGTTGCACGTGCTAAGTGCAATCGTGGTGCTCTACAAAAGTGAGTATTTATTTTAGTTCATATATAGAAAAGTATTGCACAGTTTTGTAAAAAAATGTCTACTCATTGTATTGATGCTAATTTGAGTACAATTGTAGAGAAAACTACAAGTATAGAGCAAATACATCATAAGATTGAAAAAAAAACTAAGCTACACTAGGGTTTCTTTGCAGTGGAGGATGTGGCTCCTGATCTAAGCCTATTCATTTGCATGACTAAGCTTATCCCCTCCGAGACGTTCCCTAGCTGCTCGATGATCTCCGAGGTGGCCCTAGACTGGATTGTGGTAAGCTCGGTCACACTCGCCTGAAGTGTGTCCAACCTGGAGATCAAGGCCTGGGCTAATCTCTCTGCGCCCTGGCTCTGGCTGCCTAGCTCCTGTCGGATGCCGTCTCGCATCTTCTTCGTGTCGTCCTTGACGTCACTCATGTTCCAGTATTGAGCTTGGACCAGGCTGCGCGCATTGGATATCTCCTCCCTCAAGTGCGCAATCATCTCGGCTACGGCTGCCAGAGAGGGAACTAGCTTGGTGGAGGGAGCACTCTGAGGACCTCGGAGCTCCCTCAGTAGATCATCTCTCAGTTCCCTCACTATCTCCTGCCGCAACTCTCGGAGCTGCTCAGAAGATATCCTAACCTCCAGTGGCTGCTGCTGAGTAGGTGGGGCAGTGGAGGTGGAGGGCTCAGTATGTGTAGGACCAGAGGTGGAAGGATAGGTGGGAAGATCTGTATAATGCTCCTGGTCATGGTCAGGGCTAGAGGAGTGATGAGTGGTAGGGTCAGATGGTGTGGAAGTGGATGGTTTCCGAACCCAGACTCCCCCGACCTTGTGGAATCCCATCCTATGAAAGGTCCCCTCACCCATGCGATCTGTAAAACGCAGTGAGCGAGAGGGTTCCCCCTCAGGGATAGGGACCTCTAACTCCCTAAAAATGAGAGTGGATAGCATACCGTAAGGGAGACTCAACCTAGGTTTGTTTAGGGGTTCACAGAGGTATTTGTAGATGAGTTTTGGAAAGTTGATGGGAGTGTCTTGGAGGAGGTAGAACATCAAGGCCAGGTCTCTCTCGGAAATGAAGTCAAACCTACCAGTCTTCGGGAAGAGAGTCCTAGAGATGACACTAAGGAGAAGTCGTGTTGCCCAAGGTGACAACCCAAGAGGACGGGTGAATTGGGTTTTCTAAAAATTATGTTCCCTAATTTTTACTTTGAATAGAATGTAGCGGAATGATAAGATGTTATTTACTTAAGCTCTAGGCAATTACAAGTAAAGCAGTGGAAAATTAAGCTAGAGCAATTATACTATGGCTTTAGGGTGCAATTGATCTAGAATTAACTTATAGTTGTATAATCAATTTTAATCTATGTGTATGGTAAGAATGGAGTGGAAGCTAAGCAAATTCTAAACAATCACTTATAACTCTATAGAAAACAAAGCTAGAGATATTACACAATCAAGCATGAATGTAAGACATGAAATACAAGAGATAAGGCATCACAAATACAAAGATGTATAGTGGTTCGGTGCACCCCAGTACCTACATCCACTCCCCAAGACCTTTTGGGAATTTCACTATAATCCCTCAGATTACAGTCGGTTATTTTACAAGCTCACAACCCAACTTGTTGTTTTGCGAGATCACAACGAACTCGGTCGGTTTTCACAGGCTCACCGACTAGAACCAACCGATTGTTTTCACGGGCTCACAATCCAACCCAGTTGGTTTTTCCAAAGGCTCACCAACCACAACCTTACAACGATTGTTTTCCGGATTCACAATCAACCCAGTTGGTTTTCCCAAAGGCTCACCAACCACAACCTTACAACGATTGTTTTCCGGGTTCACAATCAACCCAGTTGGTTTTCCCAAAGGCTCACCAACCACAACCTTACAACGTTGGATTTCCCTTTGGCTCACCAACAAACCTTAACCCCTTGATTCAATCCCTTGATTGAATCAAGTTACAAGATATTAGACTAAAAATTTGAAACAAATACAAGCTTCTTAAACAAGCAAATATAGCAATGTAAACAAGTAGAGTAAAGAAAAGCTCTCAAACAAGTTTTGAAGATGAAGGAACTCGGCTTCTTCTTTACTTGACCCTCTTCTGATTTGGCACGAGGTAGAGGATCACTGAGGCAGCACACAGTTGGAGAGGAAGCTTTGGGATTCACTCGGATGCTCTTCTTCTCTCTCTTTTACTTAGAATGGCCCTTTTGTGCTTTTGGGAGATTTTTCTTTGAGATCTATTTCCTAAGTATTTTCTCCTACTTCCATACTCTCTTTTCTAGCTCTCCTCTTGATTTTATAGCTTTAGAGGGAGTGGAAACAAAAATCTAGCCGTTAGAGACAAAAATAGAGCCGTTGGAATCAAGAAAAAACTAGCCGTTATGCCTCCCAGCGTGCTGGAGTCGACTCGGCTGAAGTAGGAGTCGACTCGGCTGAAATAGGAGTCACTTGTGAATAGTAGTCTGTCGGCACTGTAGCTGGGAGTCGACTCCGCACTGTAGCACTGAAGTTGGAGTCGACTCGAGCACTGTAGCGCTGAAAATCAACTCTCTGTCTTTTTGTCTGTTCTCAGTCAGAGTCGACTCGCAGAGTCCCGGAGTCGACTCGAGCACTGTTCCTTGAAACTCCAGAGTGCCAGAGTCGACTCTGAACTTCCAGGAGTCGACTCGAGGACTATTCTTTTAAATCTTTCTTTGAATTTGCTCCTCCAATTTGAATCCTTTGAACTTGAAACTTGGGCCAATGAAGTGTAGCTTTCTTCCAACTCTTCTTGAGAGCTTTTGAGGCCTTCTTGTGTTTATCCAACTTGCTATGTTCCTTGCAAAACAAATTATCTTTCTTCTTGCAACACACATATTAGTATTATACTTCAAGGTTTTGTGATCATCAAAATCAATCTTTAAATCAATCTTTGGGTCATCAAGTTGCATTTCAGCCGAAAGCTGATTTGCGAACACCTCCTCTATGGGGGACAGAGGTGGACTCCCTAAGATGGCCATAAGAGCCTCTGTCCTATCGGAGGGGTGTGTGGGAACAATCCCCTCACTCGAGAGATGGAGGACTCGAGCAATGAAGTCCTCCGAGATAAAAATAGGGACACCCATAATAGTTCCTTGGATACTCCCGCTAACCCGTGCGACAGTACCATAGAATTCCCTAACTAACCCTGGATAGGTAAGGAGGTCAAGTGTGCAGAAAAACTCTAAACCCTTGGCCCTAAGGTGATGCCCTAGGTTGAACCCTTTCCGGGAGAGGAAGTCAAAGTTGACTTGCCTCCCGGTAGAGACAACCTTCTCGGCGCATGAGCGCGAGGGAACCGGCCTAGGCGGGGAAGGAACCGGAGGTGGTGGCCTCGCCGGTTCGTTCCGAGCCTTGGACCGTCGCTCGGCCCCACTCGCAGAGGAGGGTCTCTTTCGGCTCGGGACAATGACCTTCCTAGGCATTTTTTGACCTAAAAATGGGGAAGGACACGGAAAATAGGAGGAAAACTCGATGGAGAAGACCTAGAATGGGTCGGAGACGAGTTCGGAGACGGCTCTAGGATTTTGGAACAGTGTTGGCTGTGAATAGAAGTGAGGAATAAACATTTCGATTAGGGTTAAAAATTAGATTTCCGACCTCGAGTCGACTCCGGTAAGTCGCGAGTCGACTCGACCTCGAGTCGACTCCCAAATATGCGCGAGTCGACTCCCCCATGAGCCGACTCTAAAATGTATCCGAGTCGACTCGAACTCTGGCACACACCAAAAATCTTGTTATTTTCGTGCCAAAAGAGAGAGTTATGGACTTATCTAGGATTTAAGAACTGATTTGATGATCATAGACAAGAAATCCTATGTCCAACATGAACTAATCCTCAAAATCAATGAACTAGAGGAAAGTATCACTAGAATGGATCAATCACTCCTAACCCTCTTCTAAGTATGCAAAATCGATCTTCACTCAAAGGTTTTGTGAAGATATCAGCAAGTTGATCATCAGTACAAACAAATTGAAGTGTCACATCACCATTCAGTACATGATCTCTTATGAAGTGATGTCTTATCTCAATGTGTTTAGTTCTTGAATGCTGAATTGGATTTTTAGTTAGATTAATGGCACTTGTATTATCACAGTTAATGGAAATTTTATCTTGTTTAATGCCATAATCTTCAAGTTGTTGTTTAATCCACAGGATTTGAGCACAACAACTCCCGGCAGCAACATATTCGGCTTCAGCCGTAGATAGTGCAACCGAGTTTTGTTTCTTGCTAAACTAAGAGATTAAGTTTTCTCCTAAGAATTGACATGATCCGCTGGTGCTTTTTCTATCAAGTTTGCAACCAGCGAAGTCTAAATCAGTGTACCCTATTAAGTTTATGCTTGATTCTTTAGAGTACCATAAACCTATGGTTTTTGTTCCTATTAGGTATTTAAAGATTCTCTTAACAGCAATTAAGTGTGATTCCTTAGGATTAGATTGATATCTAGCACACATGCATATACTAAACATGATATCAGGTCTACTTGCAGTAAGATATAATAAGGATCCTATCATACCTCTATACATCTTTTGATCTACTGATTTACCTGATTCATCTTTGTCCAGTTTGCATGATGAACTCATGGGTGTGCTGATTGACTTGTTTCCTTCCATATCAAACTTCTTAAACATCTTCTTGATGTATTTTCCGGGTTCACAATCAACCCAGTTGGTTTTCCCAAAGGCTCACCAACCACAACCTTACAACGTTGGATTTCCCTTTGGCTCACCAACAAACCTTAACCCCTTGATTCAATCCCTTGATTGAATCAAGTTACAAGATATTAGACTAAGAATTTGAAACAAATACAAGCTTCTTAAACAAGCAAATATAGCAATGTAAACAAGTAGAGTAAAGAAAAGCTCTCAAACAAGTTTTGAAGATGAAGGAACTCGGCTTCTTCTTTACTTGACCCTCTTCTGATTTGGCACGAGGTAGAGGATCACTGAGGTAGCACACAGTTGGAGAGGAAGCTTTGGGATTCACTCGGATGCTCTTCTTCTCTCTCTTTTACTTAGAATGGCCCTTTTGTGCTTTTGGGAGATTTTTCTTTGAGATCTATTTCCTAAGTATTTTCTCCTACTTCCATACTCTCTTTTCTAGCTCTCCTCTTGATTTTATAGCTTTAGAGGGAGTGGAAACAAAAATCTAGCCGTTAGAGACAAAAATAGAGCCGTTGGAATCAAGAAAAAACTAGCCGTTATGCCTCCCAGCGTGCTGGAGTCGACTCGGCTGAAGTAGGAGTCGACTCGGCTGAAATAGGAGTCACTTGTGAATAGTAGTCTGTCGGCACTGTAGCTGGGAGTCGACTCCGCACTGTAGCACTGAAGTTGGAGTCGACTCGAGCACTGTAGCGCTGAAAATCAACTCTCTGTCTTTTTGTCTGTTCTCAGTCAGAGTCGACTCGCAGAGTCCCGGAGTCGACTCGAGCACTGTTCCTTGAAACTCCAGAGTGCCAGAGTCGACTCTGAACTTCCAGGAGTCGACTCGAGGACTATTCTTTTGAATCTTTCTTTGAATTTGCTCCTCCAATTTGAATCCTTTGAACTTGAAACTTGGGCCAATGAAGTGTAGCTTTCTTCCAACTCTTCTTGAGAGCTTTTGAGGCCTTCTTGTGTTTATCCAACTTGCTATGTTCCTTGCAAAACAAATTATCTTTCTTCTTGCAACACACATATTAGTATTATACTTCAAGGTTTTGTGATCATCAAAATCAATCTTTAAATCAATCTTTGGGTCATCAAGTCGCATTTCAGCCGAAAGCTGATTTGCGAACACCTCCTCTATGGGGGACAGAGGTGGACTCCCTAAGATGGCCATAAGAGCCTCTGTCCTATCGGAGGGGTGTGTGGGAACAATCCCCTCACTCGAGAGATGGAGGACTCGAGCAATGAAGTCCTCCGAGATAAAAATAGGGACACCCATAATAGTTCCTTGGATACTCCCGCTAACCCGTGCGACAGTACCATAGAATTCCCTAACTAACCCTGGATAGGTAAGGAGGTCAAGTGTGCAGAAAAACTCTAAACCCTTGGCCCTAAGGTGATGCCCTAGGTTGAACCCTTTCCGGGAGAGGAAGTCAAAGTTGACTTGCCTCCCGGTAGAGACAACCTTCTCGGCGCATGAGCGCGAGGGAACCGGCCTAGGCGGGGAAGGAACCGGAGGTGGTGGCCTCGCCGGTTCGTTCCGAGCCTTGGACCGTCGCTCGGCCCCACTCGCAGAGGAGGGTCTCTTTCGGCTCGGGACAATGACCTTCCTAGGCATTTTTTGACCTAAAAATGGGGAAGGACACGGAAAATAGGAGGAAAACTCGACGGAGAAGACCTAGAATGGGTCGGAGACGAGTTCGGAGACGGCTCTAGGATTTTGGAACAGTGTTGGCTGTGAATAGAAGTGAGGAATAAACATTTCGATTAGGGTTAAAAATTAGATTTCCGACCTCGAGTCGACTCCGGTAAGTCGCGAGTCGACTCGACCTCGAGTCGACTCCCAAATATGCGCGAGTCGACTCCCCCATGAGCCGACTCTAAAATGTATCCGAGTCGACTCGAACTCTGGCACACACCAAAAATCTTGTTATTTTCGTGCCAAAAGAGAGAGTTATGGACTTATCTAGGATTTAAGAACTGATTTGATGATCATAGACAAGAAATCCTATGTCCAACATGAACTAATCCTCAAAATCAATGAACTAGAGGAGAGTATCACTAGAATGGATCAATCACTCCTAACCCTCTTCTAAGTATGCAAAATCGATCTTCACTCAAAGGTTTTGTGAAGATATCAGCAAGTTGATCATCAGTACAAACAAATTGAAGTGTCACATCACCATTCAGTACATGATCTCTTATGAAGTGATGTCTTATCTCAATGTGTTTAGTTCTTGAATGCTGAATTGGATTTTTAGTTGGATTAATGGCACTTGTATTATCACAGTTAATGGAAATTTTATCTTGTTTAATGCCATAATCTTCAAGTTGTTGTTTAATCCACAGGATTTGAGCACAACAACTCCCGGCAGCAACATATTCGGCTTCAGCCGTAGATAGTGCAACCGAGTTTTGTTTCTTGCTAAACTAAGAGATTAAGTTTTCTCCTAAGAATTGACATGATCCGCTGGTGCTTTTTCTATCAAGTTTGCAACCAGCGAAGTCTAAATCAGTGTACCCTATTAAGTTTATGCTTGATTCTTTAGAGTACCATAAACCTATGGTTTTTGTTCCTATTAGGTATTTAAAGATTCTCTTAACAGCAATTAAGTGTGATTCCTTAGGATTAGATTGATATCTAGCACACATGCATATACTAAACATGATATCAGGTCTACTTGCAGTAAGATATAATAAGGATCCTATCATACCTCTATACATCTTTTGATCTACTGATTTACCTGATTCATCTTTGTCCAGTTTGCATGATGAACTCATGGGTGTGCTGATTGACTTGTTTCCTTCCATATCAAACTTCTTAAACATCTTCTTGATGTATTTTCCGGGTTCACAATCAACCCAGTTGGTTTTCCCAAAGGCTCACCAACCACAACCTTACAACGTTGGATTTCCCTTTGGCTCACCAACAAACCTTAACCCCTTGATTCAATCCCTTGATTGAATCAAGTTACAAGATATTAGACTAAGAATTTGAAACAAATACAAGCTTCTTAAACAAGCAAATATAGCAATGTAAACAAGTAGAGTAAAGAAAAGCTCTCAAACAAGTTTTGAAGATGAAGGAACTCGGCTTCTTCTTTACTTGACCCTCTTCTGATTTGGCACGAGGTAGAGGATCACTGAGGCAGCACACAGTTGGAGAGGAAGCTTTGGGATTCACTCGGATGCTCTTCTTCTCTCTCTTTTACTTAGAATGGCCCTTTTGTGCTTTTGGGAGATTTTTCTTTGAGATCTATTTCCTAAGTATTTTCTCCCACTTCCATACTCTCTTTTCTAGCTCTCCTCTTGATTTTATAGCTTTAGAGGGAGTGGAAACAAAAATCTAGCCGTTAGAGACAAAAATAGAGCCGTTGGAATCAAGAAAAAACTAGCCGTTATGCCTCCCAGCGTGCTGGAGTCGACTCGGCTGAAGTAGGAGTCGACTCGGCTGAAACAGGAGTCACTTGTGAATAGTAGTCTATCGGCACTGTAGCTGGGAGTCGACTCCGCACTGTAGCACTGAAGTTGGAGTCGACTCGAGCACTGTAGCGCTGAAAATCAACTCTCTGTCTTTTTGTCTGTTCTCAGTCAGAGTCGACTCGCAGAGTCCCGGAGTCGACTCGAGCACTGTTCCTTGAAACTCCAGAGTGCCAGAGTCGACTCTGAACTTCCAGGAGTCGACTCGAGGACTATTCTTTTGAATCTTTCTTTGAATTTGCTCCTCCAATTTGAATCCTTTGAACTTGAAACTTGGGCCAATGAAGTGTAGCTTTCTTCCAACTCTTCTTGAGAGCTTTTGAGGCCTTCTTGTGTTTATCCAACTTGCTATGTTCCTTGCAAAACAAATTATCTTTCTTCTTGCAACACACATATTAGTATTATACTTCAAGGTTTTGTGATCATCAAAATCAATCTTTAAATCAATCTTTGGGTCATCAAGTCGCATTTCAGCCGAAAGCTGATTTGCGAACACCTCCTCTATGGGGGACAGAGGTGGACTCCCTAAGATGGCCATAAGAGCCTCTGTCCTATCGGAGGGGTGTGTGGGAACAATCCCCTCACTCGAGAGATGGAGGACTCGAGCAATGAAGTCCTCCGAGATAAAAATAGGGACACCCATAATAGTTCCTTGGATACTCCCGCTAACCCGTGCGACAGTACCATAGAATTCCCTAACTAACCCTGGATAGGTAAGGAGGTCAAGTGTGCAGAAAAACTCTAAACCCTTGGCCCTAAGGTGATGCCCTAGGTTGAACCCTTTCCGGGAGAGGAAGTCAAAGTTGACTTGCCTCCCGGTAGAGACAACCTTCCCGGCGCATGAGCGCGAGGGAACCGGCCTAGGCGGGGAAGGAACCGGAGGTGGTGGCCTCGCCGGTTCGTTCCAAGCCTTGGACCGTCGCTCGGCCCCACTCGCAGAGGAGGGTCTCTTTCGGCTCGGGACAATGACCTTCCTAGGCATTTTTTGACCTAAAAATGGGGAAGGACACGGAAAATAGGAGGAAAACTCGACGGAGAAGACCTAGAATGGGTCGGAGACGAGTTCGGAGACGGCTCTAGGATTTTGGAACAGTGTTGGCTGTGAATAGAAGTGAGGAATAAACATTTCGATTAGGGTTAAAAATTAGATTTCCGACCTCGAGTCGACTCCGGTAAGTCGGGAGTCGACTCGACCTCGAGTCGACTCCCAAATATGCGCGAGTCGACTCCCCCATGAGCCGACTCTAAAATGTATCCGAGTCGACTCGAACTCTGGCACACAACCAAAAATCTTGTTATTTTCGTGCCAAAAGAGAGAGTTATGGACTTATCTAGGATTTAAGAACTGATTTGATGATCATAGACAAGAAATCCTATGTCCAACATGAACTAATCCTCAAAATCAATGAACTAGAGGAGAGTATCACTAGAATGGATCAATCACTCCTAACCCTCTTCTAAGTATGCAAAATCGATCTTCACTCAAAGGTTTTGTGAAGATATCAGCAAGTTGATCATCAGTACAAACAAATTGAAGTGTCACATCACCATTCAGTACATGATCTCTTATGAAGTGATGTCTTATCTCAATGTGTTTAGTTCTTGAATGCTGAATTGGATTTTTAGTTAGATTAATGGCACTTGTATTATCACAGTTAATGGAAATTTTATCTTGTTTAATGCCATAATCTTCAAGTTGTTGTTTAATCCACAGGATTTGAGCACAACAACTCCCGGCAGTAACATATTCGGCTTCAGCCGTAGATAGTGCAACCGAGTTTTGTTTCTTGCTAAACTAAGAGATTAAGTTTTCTCCTAAGAATTGACATGATCCGCTGGTGCTTTTTCTATCAAGTTTGCAACCAGCGAAGTCTAAATCAGTGTACCCTATTAAGTTTATGCTTGATTCTTTAGAGTACCATAAACCTATGGTTTTTGTTCCTATTAGGTATTTAAAGATTCTCTTAACAGCAATTAAGTGTGATTCCTTAGGATTAGATTGATATCTAGCATACATGCATATACTAAACATGATATCAGGTCTACTTGCAGTAAGATATAATAAGGATCCTATCATACCTCTATACATCTTTTGATCTACTGATTTACCTGATTCATCTTTGTCCAGTTTGCATGATGAACTCATGGGTGTGCTGATTGACTTGTTTCCTTCCATATCAAACTTCTTAAACATCTTCTTGATGTATTTTGCTTGACAGATGAATATGCCTTCTTTAGATTGTTTGATTTGGAGCCCAAGAAAATAGTTCAGCTCTCCCATCATGCTCATTTCAAATTCACTCTGCATTAGGTCAGCAAATTCTTTGCAGAGGCGATTGTTAGTAGCACCGAAAATAATATCATCTACATAAATCTGAACTACTAACATACCTTTGTTTTTCTTCTTTAAAAACAGTGTTGTATCAACGTTCCCTCTAGAGAATTTATGGTCTAACAGAAATTTGCTAAGTCTTTCATACCATGCTCTAGGAGCTTGTTTCAAACCATAAAGTGCTTTGTTTAGTTTATAAACATGATTGGGGTATTGATGATTTTCAAAACCAGGAGGTTGTTCTACATACACCTCCTCATTAATATACCCATTCAAAAAGGCACTTTTTACATCCATTTGAAATAATTTGAAATCTTTAGAGCATGCAAATGCTAGTAATAATCTAATTGCTTCAAGTCTAGCTACAGGAACAAAAGTTTCATCAAAGTCTATACCTTCTTCTTGATTATAGCCCTTTGCTACTAGTCTAGCCTTGTTCCTAATCACAATTCCATTTTCATCAAGTTTATTTTTATTTATCCATTTAGTTCCTATTATTGAGTATTCAGTGGGTCGTTCAACTAGGTTCCATACCTTGTTTCTAGTGAATTGGTTTAGCTCTTCTTGCACTGTATTTATCCAATTTACATCATTTTCAGCTTCTTCTATGTTTTTAGGTTCAAAGTATGAGACAAATGCTAGATGATTATTTAAGTTCCTAAGAGATGCTCTAGTTCTAACAGGTTGAGAGGGATCATCTAAAATTAATTCCTTAGGATGACCATGAGCATACCTCCAAGCCTTAGTTAGCCCATGATCAACAATTACCTCTTGGCTTGTTGATGCTTCTCCAATTTGCTTTGGTTCATCTTCTTGTAATGTCATCTCATCAATTTTTTCTTCAAGAATTTCTGCATCATCATCAAGAGCTACTTTCTTGCTAGAAGAGATATCATTAGTATCATCAAAAACAACATGTATAGACTCTTCAATAACAAGGATTCTTTTGTTAAAGACTCTATAAGCTTTACTTGATGTAGAATATCCCAAAAAGATACCTTCATCAGATTTAGAATCAAATTTACCTAAGTTATCTTTGCCATTATTATGAATGAAACACCTACATCCAAAAACATGAAAATAGTTTACTTTAGGCTTTCTATTTCTCCAAAGTTCATAAGGTGTTTTCTTTATAATGGGTCTCAATAAAACTCTATTTAGTATATGACATGATGTATTAATGGCTTCTCCCCAAAAGTACTTAGGGAGGTTACTTTCACACAACATGGTTCTAGCCATTTCCTCTAGAGTTCTATTCTTTCTTTCTACAACTCCATTTTGTTGTGGTGTCCTAGGTGCAGAGAAATTATGAGTTATCCCCTTTTTACTACAAAATTCATCAAATAGATGATTTTCAAATTCCGTTCCATGATCACTCCTAATAGCTATAACTGAAGCATTTCTTGAATTAGTAACTTTCTTATGAAATTTCTTAAACACTGAAAATGCTTCATCTTTATGAGCTAAGAACATGACCAATGTGTATCTAGAAAAATCATCTACAATGACAAGGCCATACTTATTTCCACCAAGACTTGTGGTTCTAGTTGGTCCAAATAGATCCATGTGTAGTAGTTCAAGGGGTCTAGTAGTAGTGACACAGTTTATGGATTTAAAAGAGCTCCTAGATTGTTTGCCATACTGACATGCTTCACAAATTTTATTCTTCTCAAATTTTAGTTTTGGCAAACCTATTACAGAATCTCTTTTAACTAGTTTTGATATTGTATCCATACTTGCATGACCTAACTTACGGTGCCATAACCAACTTGCATCATTAACCTTAGTATCACTAGCTACTAAGCAAGGGTTATTTTTGGCAAGATCTTCAAGATTTACTACGTACACATTTCCACGTCTTATTTCTTTGAATACTAAGCTATTGTCAATTGAGTTGGTTATGATGCATAGGGTTGGCTTAAACAGAACATCAAAACCTCTATCACATAATTGACTTATGCTAAGTAAGTTATGCTTAAGACCATCTACAAATCGTACATTATCAACAAAAGTTGAGGAGGTGATTTGTACTTTACCTATACCAATGATGTGACCTTGGTTATTGTCTCCAAATGTCACAGCACCTCCCTTTTTAGGCTCTAGGGTGAAGAATTGCTCCTTGTCACCCGTCATGTGTCTTGAGCAGCCACTATCCAAGTACCAACTGTTTTTGTCGACTTTGGCTGCAAGACACTCCTACACAAGGAAATCATATAATTTTAGGTACCCAAGTTTTCTTGGGTCCTTCAAGGTTAGTAAAGTTGGTTCCTTTTGGAACCCAAACATTTTTAATTTTTTTTTTAGCTCCTACTTTTCTATGGTCACACACATTAGCTTTATGTCCTACTTTTCCACCGTAAAAATAGGTTATATTCTTAATTTTACTTTCTCCTGCTTTCACAAAAAAGTTACTAAGGAGCTTTTGCTTATTCTTAGGTTTATACCCTAAACCAGCTCTATTAAACACAGCTCATTGATTATTAAGTATCATTTCCAATTTTTCAGAACTATATGTAAACTTTTCAACAAAAAATTTGTTATTTTTCAAGTTCTTTTGTTAGCTTTTGTTTTTCTGTTTCTAGTATGTTTAAGTCTTTTGTGAGACTATCTCTTATAGTTTGTTTATCGTTTTTAAGTTCTGAAATTTTCTTGATTAGTTTTTCGTTATCTTTAATTAAGGTATTAGTTTTTTGAATTAACATTTGGTTGCTTATTTTAAGTTCTAAATTTTCTTTAATGATAAAATCCTTATCCTTAATTAATTTATCGTATTTATGGAAGTGAGATTGATTGATTAGTTTTAGCTCTTTATTCTTAAGATTTATTATCTTATATTCATCCATTAATTCATTAAACGCATCATACAATTCATCATAGAAAAAATCTAAATGCGTTTCAGATGTTACCTCATTTTCATTCGCCATGAAGCAGAAGTTGGCCTTTTCCTCTTGTTCCTCATCCGATGATGATGATGATGAATCGGAGTCCGACAAAGTGGAGACGAGGACTTTTTTTTTCTTATGTTTGCTGCCCTTCTTAAGCAAGGGGCAGTCAACTCTGAAATGTCCCGTCTTTTTGCATTCATAGCATCCGATTCCTTCATTTTCCCTTTCCTTACCTTTATCCTTGTTGTAGAAACTTGAGAGACCTCTCCTCTGATGAAAGGACTTCTTCCGGTTGATGAATTTTCTGAACTTTTGCACGAGAAGAGCCTCATCATCATCTCCCTCATTATCTTCTTCTTCGCTGCTGCTACTGCAAGATAAATCCTTGTTAGAAGAAGTAGATTTGAGGGCTATTACCTTTTTCTTATGAGAGGATTCTTCTTTGCTGTGTTGTTTCATTGTGAGCTCGTGCGTCATCAGGGATCCTAGAAGCTCCTCAAGTGGAAGCTTGTTCAAGTCCTTGGCTTCTTGGATTGCTGTTACCTTGGCCTTCCATAACCTTGGCAAACATCGAAGAATTTTTCTGACAAGGTCACTGTTAGTATAATTTTTGCCAAGGCTTTTTAGGCCATAGACAATATCAGTAAATCTAGTAAACATGCAAGTGATAGTTTCATTAGATTACATGTTAAATAGTTCATATTTATGAACTAGTATGTTTATTTTAGATTCTTTTACTTGATTCGTGCCCTCATGGGTCACTTCAAGTCTATCGCATATCTCTTTTGCAGAATTGCAAATAGAGACTCTATTGAATTCATTACGGTCTAAGGCACAATAAAGCACATTCATTGCTTTGGCATTTAGTTGTGCCTTTCTAATATCATTATCATCCCAATCTTTTTCAAGTTTGGGTATAGTAACACCCTCTACAAAAATTGATGGGATGTATGGTCCATTAACTATGGTGCTCCAAATCTCATAGTCTTGAGCTTGGATAAATATCCTCATCCTAGCCTTCCAATAGGAGTAGTCGGTTCCATTGAAGAATGGAGGTCTATGGGTGGATTGCCCCTAAATATGAGAAGATCCAAATGGGGTTGTCATTTTGATCTTTTACTCTTTTGGTAGAAGAGTTCCAGCTCTGATACCACTTGTTGCCCAAAAGACAACCCAAGAGGGAGGGGGGTGAATTGGGTTTTAAATAATTATTGCAAATAAAAACTTAAGGAGTAACTAATTAAACCTTATTGCAAGTGGATTAATTAGTTTACTATATGCAGTGAATGAAGGGAATGGAAGAGACAATGAAACAATCACAAACACAAGAGATTTTATAGTGATTCGGAGCTAACCCTTGCTCCTACGTCCACTCTCCAAGCTTCACTTGGGAGTTCACTATAATCTCTCAGATTACAGCCGGTTGTTTTACAAGCTCACAACCCCAACTTGTTGTTTTACGAGATCACAACGAACTCGGTCGGTTTTCACAGGCTCACCGACTAGAACCATCCGATTATTTTTCTGGGATCACAATCGAACCCTTACACGTTGGTTTTACCCTCGGCTCACCAACCAACCTTAACACTCTTGATTCAATCCCCTGATTGAATCAAGTAAGAAAAGCAGTTTGAAAAGAGTATAAGGATAGCTTCTTGAAAAGCAAATATAAACAATATGAATAAAGAAGAGTTAGAAGCCCTCAAACAGATTTTTGGAGGTGAAGAAAGGGGCTTCTCGAACTCTGCAACTCCTCTTGAGTGTGCTGAAGATTTGCTGTCAGAAGGGGAGCCTCGAATGCGAGGAAGACGTTTGGAGGATGGACTTCAATGCACTTCTTCCTTCTTTCTCTTGTATTTACTCTTGAGAGGCTTTGGTAGGTGGAAATCCCTTTTGCTTTGAATGGAGTCTCTCTATTGATATCTATTACTGTTTACTCTGGCTATTTAAACAATTTCCATCGAAAACTAGCCGTTAGACACACTTTTAGAGCCGTTCTGCACAGTCTGCAACTCCTGACAGAGTGTCCGTTGGGATCGGAGTCGACTCGCTCGATCTGGAGTCGACTCGGCTGTTGCTGGAGTCGACTCATGCTTTACGGAAGACGACTCGCCCACTGTTCAAAATTTGAAATAAAGTGCTGTCCCGTTCTGGAGTCGACTCGGCCAAACTTGGAGTCGACTCGCCAATATCTGGAGATGACTCTGCCTTCTGGAGATGACTCGTTTTCAGAAATCCAAAGGTCTTTCTTTCGGGTTTACTTCCTCGAGTCGACTCGGATTCTCTTGGAGTCGACTCGGTTCTCAGAGCCTAAAAACTGGTCTTCTGTCTTTGGAGTTGAACTGCCTCGGAGTCGACTCGGACTTTGCTGGAGTCGACTCGGCTCTCAGAGACCGAAAAACTGCTCTTCTGTTGTTGGAGTTGAACTGCCTCGGAGTCGACTCGGACTTTGCTGGAGTCGACTCGGCTCTCAGACACCAAAGTTGGCTCTCTGACTTTTAGTCTTGCATTCCTCTGAGAGTCGACTCTTGTTTTTTTTTTGGAGTCGACTCGCCAACCGTTGGAGTCGACTCGAGTTCTTCTGGAGTCGACTCGGCTCTCAGAGTCCAAAAACAACTTCTCTGTCTTTCTGTCTGTTACTCCTGGGAGTCGACTCGGAACTATCGGGGGTCGACTCGGCAAGCATCGGAGTCGACTCGAATTCTTCAGGAGTCGACTCGGTGACAGGGTCGGAGATTCATCTTTCTGTCCTGCTGTCTGTTCTCAGTCGGAGTCGACTCGCAGTGTGCCGGAGTCGACTCGAGCCTGTGCCAGAACATCTGAAACACTTGGAGTCGACTCGAAATCCTCCAGAGTCGACTCGAGTTTCAGCCTTTGACTTAAGTTGTTTTCCACATGCACTCAAAGAGGATTCTTACAAATTTTGCCTGATATACTGGATTGAATTCATTAGTATAATATAAAATATACTCAATGGCTTTGTGCTCATCAAAATCAAATAGGGTTATAATCAATCACTCCACAGCACCTACATCTGCTAGTCCCCCTACTTGCATAGTATTACCAATTAATAATGCAGCCCAATTCGAGATTCGGGCTACAACAATAAACATGTTACCCAAATTTCATGGGTTTGAGAGTGAACAACCGTATATTCATCTAAACAAATTTTTGACAATCTGTCAAACGTTTAGAAATCAAAACTTAGATGAAGAAGGTATTAAATTATGGTTGTTTCCCATGACTTTAGAGGATCGTGCTGCTGCATGGCTGTATTCTCTTGCTTCAAATTCCATCACATCATGGGAACAACTATCTAGGAAGTTCATGGCTAAGTTCTATCCCATGGTAAAGACTGAAAAAAATTAAGGATGCCATCAGAACTTTTAGAGAAAAATCTGAAGAGGAATTTTTCCCAACTTTGAAGATTCCATGATCTTTTGGTCAAGTGCCCGCACCATGGGCTTGACAAGGCTGATCTAGTACATTTCTTTTACAAAGGATTACCTCCAGCACATAGGAACATGATTGAATCCATGCATAAGGGTAGGTTCATGAACCAAATCCCTGATCAAGCCTATGAGTTCCTTGTGGACTTAGCCTGAAAATGCCCAAAATTGGAGTAGCTACGGTCAGGAGATAGATAGAGATGATTATGGGTCTAGAGAACCAAGTACCTACGGAATAAAAACAGATCCAGAACTCAAAAATGTCATGTCCAATTTGGTGAATGGGGTGAATAATCTAAGCAAAAAGTTGGATACTTTTACGGTTTCCACTAACTCAAACTCACAAAAAGAGTCAAATCCCATCATGAAAGTGGAACATGAGCCACAAGGCTTATGCATCTTGTGTAACATTTTTGAGCATCTAGTGGAGTGTTGTCCTAGTCTACCCAACATTAAGGCTGAGCAGGCAAATGCTCTAAATTCATATAATGCCTTTAAGAAACCCACTCCCAATTCATTCAGCCCAGTTTATCACCCTGATAATAGGTTTCACCCGAACTTCTCATACAGGCAGACTAAACCTATTCAGCATCAGGGTGGTCCACCAGATTTTCAGAAAAAATTTTCCAAGTTAGGTCCACCATAGATGAACCAATCATTAGCTCCACCTATCCCTCCTTATAGTGCCCCTATCCCTCAGCAGTCTACATCGTTGGAAGCCATGATGGCTAACATGATGAAGCAGCAACAAGACTTCATCCAACAGCAACAACAGACCAACATGGCTCAAACCCAGACTAACCAATTCCATACGCAAGCGATTGCAAAACTTGAGGTTAGTCTGAGCCAAATAGCAAACTCTCTAGGGGATAGGAAGAAAGGTGAACTACCTAGTCAACCAGTGCCTAACCTTGGTAGACAATAAAATCAAGGTCAGAGAGGTCCGACCTATGAAGTCCAGGCAATTACCACTTTAAGGTCTGGCAAGCAAGTGGACAATAAAGTCCAACTTCCTGAACACGTAAAAGAAAATAAGAATGAATCCAATAAGAACCCTATTCAAAAGAGGGGTTAAGAACAGGACAAAAAGGAAGAACCCATAGAAAACATACAAACCTAAGGTTCCCTTTTCCAGTAGACCTCAGGACTCCAAGAAACAATCTAACTTTGATAAAATAATGGAAGTCTTTAAAACTGTTCAAATAAATATACCTTTTCTTGATGCCATACGACAAATTTCCTCCTATACAAAATTCTTGAAAGACCTCACCACGGTCAAAAGAAAAACCAGCATTCCTAGGCAAGCTGTTATGGCTGCACAAGCCTCATCTCTCATTCAACAATAAATTGCCCCGAAATTTAAAGACCTTGGTTGTCCCACCATTGAAATAAAAATAGGAGAGACGATCATCCAGAGAGCCCTATTAGATTTAGGAGCCAGTGTGAACCTACTTCCCTACTATGTGTACCAAAAGTTAAGTTTGGGAGAATTAAAGCCCACAAATATTACTCTTTCCTTAGCAGATAGGACGGTGAAGTACCCCAAGGGGATTATAGAGGATGTAATAGTGAAGGTAAATGAGTTTTACTATCCTGTGGACTTCGTTATCCTTGAGACCGAACCTGTAATACATCCAGACAGTCACACACCTATAATTTTAGGTAGACCTTTCTTAGCCACAACAAATGCTGTGATAAATTGTCGAAATGGCATGTTGAAGTTATCTTTTGACAACATGAAAATCGAGCTTAATGTCTTCAACATAAGTAAACAACCACCAGACGATGAAGAAATCAATGAAGTTGACATGATTGAAAGTCTGGTTCAGGAGACTTTCTTACAAACTTATAGTAAGGACCCTTTAGAGGCTTACCTTACCCATTCCGAGAAAGGGGTCGAGCATGCGCTCCCTAATTCTGTTCCCTTTATGAGCATAGATCGTCATCGGCCGACTGTTCTTCCTCAGACTCTTCCAAAACCATTCTTAGATAATGGTTGAAAAAAAAATGAATCTACATTTTGTCTGGCTGAAGACATAAAACTTAGCACTCTTGAGAGGCAACTCAACATGTAAATATTATAAATATATATATATATATATATATATGAAATTAATAAATTACTAACATGCAGGTTTGGGGGTTTTTGCCCCAATTGTCAATTTACCTACCCATATCAGGTAATGTCTCCTCTGCCCTATTACTGTTTTAATTTTCTCAACATTGAGGACAATATTGGATTTAGGTTTGGGGGTATTTTTAAGCATTTAAAATTAAAAAAAAATTTCTAATTTCTGTACAACACACAAGGTATATAAAATCTAAGAGCCCAATGACTAGTCGGAAGTAGTGCAAAGTGAGTTCTTTTTATTAAGTTCCTTTTAGTGAGTTGTAAGCTAATTAGTGCTTTGAATTTCACAACACATCTGACCTGCATTTCTAAGGTATAGGTTTGACATTGTGTTGAGAATATGGTAGCAACCTCGAATTCTGATGAACCATCTTTTTCTGATTCACATTAAAAAAATATTAAAAAAAATGGTGGATTTAGTCAGGTACATCGAAAAGGGCTACCTATTGTCAAAGATCAGCGGGCTTGTAATGAGAAACCCGAGCATAGGTTCGTAGGGGAGTCTTGATGCTCGACACCTCATGCTAACTGGTGTGAGAATTGTCGACTAATTGCTCGCTACATGGAGGAATCATCACAGGAGTAAAAGTGCACAATATATACATTATCATGTTTCTTGAAAAAAAAAATATTATGTATATTGACCTTAAGAAAGACAATAGTATGAAAGCCGTCGTTGCAAAAATTCGAGTAAACTAGAATATTACAGATAAAGCCCATGAGGTATTAAAGTAAACATCCACAACTCTCAAAATCCTGCAGATAAGATGATTTTGAATCAGCAAATAGGTCTTGTCCGACCGATTCTAGGAAACTACTAGCATTAGCGATATTTTGGAGATCCAAAACCTTAGCTTGTGCATGGTCCAGACTTCACTGAGCACTCAAGTATAAATAAGTCTTACAAATTCCTAACGGAAAACTTAATGACTTCAACTTAAATTGCATACTAACATAGGATTTGGGCTACTTAGTAATTAAAACCTTGTGTGCTTTTGAAATTCTTATCAGTTATGTACTTGAAATTAGACTTTCATTTCATAAAACAAATTTTATTTTGGGATTGAAGTTTGTGGGTAACTTCACCGCAAACCCTCACGAGACAACACTCGTCCACTAGGGTAACCTAGGGGTTTAACGGCTTGTTGCACGTGCTAAGTGCAATCGTGGTGCTCTACAAAAGTGAGTATTTATTTTAGTTCATATATATATAATAATAATTAATACTAAAAATAAAAATAAAACTTTTGCACTCTTATTTTATCATTTTTGCACTAAATTGCTAGAGACTAGCAATAAGCTAGTTAAGGGGTGTAATGAGAGCACAAAAGTGCAATCGTCATACCATCTTAATTAGTATTATAGTTAATCATTAATGATAAAATTAACTAATTAACGTTGTATTTGTGTTTGAGTGCAAGTAATCCAAGAGACCCAATAACATTAGGTTTGAGCTCAGCTCATCCCAGCGTGTCAGCCCGTGCCGTGCCATGCCTCAGTGTATCAGCCCATTCCAAGCTTCATGCGATGAAGGTCCCAATCGAAGCCATGCAGTCCCCATGTCCAGCTTGTCTCCGTTCCTTCTGGCCGTTTCGAGCAAACACATGTCCGAGCTCAAGTCAAGCCAGCATCTTCACGTGATGGAGCTCATCCCGCGATGCAGCCAGCTTTCCGGCACATCTCCGCATCCAGCCCGCGTCTCCTCCTACTTAGCACTCCATCCGTCCGTGGGCCAAAGAAGAAAATCCATCTTCTTCCGCCCGTTCCAGCCGCATCTGCACCATGATTGGCTCCTCCCAGTGATCCCGCGGCCAGCCGTGAAGCATCCCGACGATCCCGCGGCGGCCTCCAAGTGATCCCGCGGCCAGCACCTCTTCCGTGATCCCAGCGCCCCGCATCCAACTTCCATGCCTTCCTCCGAGAAATCCCCGCTTCTCCCTTCTAGATTCGAGACCCCCCTCCTCCGCCTCTGCTTCCGCCCGTGATGCAGACTCTAATCCATGATCCCAACATCAAGCCGCCCGTCTCAGCCTCCCATCTCATCTTCTTCCGTCCGCACGTCAACCTCCCGGAATCCTAGCGGCCATCATCCGGATCCACGCTCCCAGCATCCAACTTCTTCCTCCAAGCGATCCCGCGGCTAGCTCCATTGATCCGGCCATCTGCAATCAATCCGGCGCCCCAGCAATCATGCGTCCCCCTTCCGGATTCGAGGCGTCCTCAGCGTCTGCCCTCTCCTTCCTCCCATGATCAAGCCATCTACAAGCAATCCCGCGGCCAGCCCTCCCGCGTCCGCTCCGTGTCCCGGCAAATCCCCCAAGACCCACATCCATTACCCCTCCATCAGGGGATCCATCGCCGGCTTCAAGGGGTGGGGGCGATCTATAAAAGAGGAAGAGGAGAGGAGGGAAGGGAGAGGTGCTCGGCTGTTTCAAAGGAAGAGTTCTCGGTTGGGGTTGGGCCAAAGAACAGAGGAGAAGACGAGCGAGTTCGGGAGAGGAGGAGTTCGTGCTCTGTTTTCAAATATAGCATGTTGTTTGTTTTTCTTTTTCTTTTTATTTTTAGTTTTATTTTAATTAAGAGCAATGTGTTGTTTTGAGTTTGAGTTTTAATTAAGAGCAATGTGTTTTGTTTTAAGTTTTAACTTTAGAGTGTTTTATTTTGGTGGAGAGTTTTACTTTTAAGATTTTATTTATGCTGCAATTTTAATTTCTTTTAGGCAATACATTAAATCTTCTTTTATGCAATTTGTGTTTGCTTCAATCTTCTTAGCTTCATCCATTTTAATTTATGCCAAAGCTCTTCTTTGATTAATTAAAAATATAAATGCTCTTCGAATCTAAATACCTGCTTTTTGTTAATTTCAAATAAAAAAAATATTCTCTGGTAAACTAGAGAATCATTCAACATCCTCGACGTAATGTTTTTCTTCTATTATTCAAGAATCGATTTTGAATCCGAGTGAACGTTTTAATTTTTATGCAACTCCAATCGCCTCCCTGTGGATCGACCTCTTACGACCACTATTCTTCGAGTAGAAGAGGTAAGAGTATAATTAAACTAAACTTTGTTTGTCGGTTCTAACAACGATCTGTTTAGTATATTTTTAGGTAAACAGAAAATCGACAACAATATAATGGGTTTTATAAGAAAATTTTTATAATTCCGTATCTTCTTCTACGCCCTAGGGTACTGGAAAACCCAACAATGGTATCAGAGCCACCCTTAATCAGTTTAACCAAATGATAATACATGATATTATCCTGATGCTATGAGATAGCTAGGTTGTTTGTATGCCTGATTAGTTTATGCTATGAGATAGTGTTATATTCATGTTGTAGCACAGTATAATTGCTAGTGCTAAATTATAGAATGTGCAATGAGACCAATATAGTAGAATGAAAACTTTGAGCTGACCCATTCTGGAACAATCGACTCAGTTGGTGTCTAGGAAGGAAGCCACAGGTGCTTACTTAATTAGGACCTCACTCTCTGAGTGAGGAGTGCCTCCCACCTGCTTTCCTGGCCAATTATTTGATTGTCTTTTATGGTTGAGCCTAATGTTAGTAAGATACTACTATTTGAAAGCCCTCACTAAATTCATAATTAAGTCGTAGTATTAAATGCCTCAAATCTTCCTAAAAAGATAGGAATCAAATTCCTAATTTGTCGGGACTGCATGACGCATCAAGCAGGGTGGCGTGCAGCTGAAGTTTGGGGCGCAATAACCCCCTGATTTTTAGGAATTCTTGGCACAAGTTTAAATAGAATTTGTTCATCTCTTAGTTGCCGATTCACCAGAATTTTTTGGAAATTTTATCAGCCAAATTCGTTAGCCAAAAGAGGTGTGAGGCGTGGGGGGTCTTTTGGCTATAAAAGGACCCCCACACTTAGGGTTTGCAGAGATGGTCTTTAGAAAGGGTTCTAAATTCTAAAAAAATTCTGAAAGCGAGCCACCTTCTCTCCTCCTTCTCCTCCTTCATCTCCATCCTTCATCCTCTCGAAGAAGAATCAAAAGTTGAGTGCTTCGAGGGAGAAAAGTTTAGCCACTGCAGCATCTCTGCACGAGCTAGCACTCCTGCAGTTGTGGATCTTCCTAGAGCTTCGTGTGGACTATCCGTAGAGGCCGGACACGTGTGCGGCTATACAAGGTGATCAAGGCATCATCAAAGTTCTCAAAGCAAAAAGGTATGAGATCTGATCTCATTAAAAATTAAAATTAGAAATCAATTAGGTTGCTAAAATTCTGCATGACTACATGTTAGACATAGAATCATGCCTACTTATTTAGGATAATTGTTTAAAGTTCTGGATCTATTTTTGTTGTAGAGATATGATCTCTAGCATGCATATGAATTAAATAGTTTAATTCATACTTCTGCTGTAAAATTTTTAAAAATATATGCATGCGACCACCAGGGTAACCAACACCTTCTGAAGGTCACCCTTCTCGCTCTTTATGCTTCCCATGGATAAAGGATAGTTCCTCTTCTAATGGCCGTCCATGATGCAATGGAAACACTTTTCCTTGTAATCGGCCTTTTTCTTAGAACTTCCTTACTTGGTATTTTTCGGTCTTCTGCTTCTTCACAGGCTTCTTCTTCTTTCAGTTAGACTCTCTCTTGGAAGTAGAAGCCAACTTGACAGCGAGAACGATGCCCCTTGAACTCTTCAAGGTCCCTACGGTAGTTACCAATTTATTTAACAATTCTGTTTTGGTGCATACAATCTTGTTCATATGGTAATTTACTATAAACTGTTCATATGAAGCTAGAAGGGATTGCATGATCAAATCTGTTTGCAATTCCTTGTGCATGGTCATGCCGAGCTTCTCAAGCTCCTCTAAGTTCTTTATCATGGTCAAACCATGATCATGGATAGACTGCCCATCGCGCATCTTGGCCTTGAAGAGCCTTTTTGGCACTTCAAACCGTGCTGTGCGACTCTGATCACCATACAACTCTTGTAGGTGATATAATATGTCCCTGACAATCTTCATGTGCTCATGCTGGCATTATAGTTTATTGGACATGAATGCCAATATGTAGCACCTAACTTCATTGTCATCGTCCGTCCACTTAGCATGCGTCTTACGCTGATTAGTGATCTGACGGACTGGTAACACGGGATTTTCATGGTTGTTGCCCAGAGATGGTCACCCAAGAGGGGGGTGAATTGGGTGTTTTAAAAACTTTTTGCCTAATTAAAAATAAAACACACAAATATATGAACTAAAATAAAGATAAAGAGATAAGAAGAGACAACCACAAACACACGGTTTTATAGTGGTTCGGAGCCTTCACCGCTCCTACATCCACTCCCCAAAGCGCCTTTGGGAATTTCCACTATAATCCAAGATTACAGTACGGTAGTTTTGCGAGTTCACTACCCAACTCGTTGTTTTACACCGGGCTCACAACAAACCCTAAAACCCCCAATTTCTCTTAGGCTTGGGACGCCTTTCCCTTGTTCCAAGTCCCTTGACTGGAACAAGCACCACAATAAAAGAGTTTACAAAAGGAAATAAAAGCTCTAAGAAGAAAATATAACAATTATGAATAATGTAACCCGGAAGAATCCTTTTGCCGTTGGAAGCGTGGGAAATGTTGATTCTTCCGAGGTGGAGCGCGTAGGGTTGAGTGTGAGCTTCGAATCCCGAGCGCACAAGAGTGGTTGAGCTTGAAATCGCTTGGGAGAGTTGAGAATACTTGATTTCCTTCCTTGAATGCACTCACTCCCTTGAGCTTTTCTTTCTAACTTCTCTCTTGAATGATCTAGCTTTTTGGTTGGTGAAGAGTTGTTAAGAACCACTTAAGAGTCCCTTTTTATAGCCCAAAAAGCAAATATAGCCGTTAGAAACAAAAGAGAAGGATTTGAAATTCAAACCAAACCTGAAAAGCTGTCAGTCGCGTCCCAGGCGCTCCGGGGACGTCTCCGCTACAACGAGGGACGTCTCGCCTACAGGATTTTACTTTTTATGTTGTCTGGGGTCGACTCGGCACTTTACGGGGACGTCTCGGCTTGTCTGCACTTTTTGAGTGGGGACGACTCCGCTGCCTTGGGGACGACTCCGCTTCTTTATCTCCGAAAGACATGTCCTCTGGAATTCCCTGAGAGAGTCGACTCCGCTCTTTCAGGGGACGTCTCGGCTCGTCTGCACTTTATGCATGGGGACGGCTCCGCTGTCTCAGGGTCGACTCCGCTGCCTTATCACCGAAAAAACCATTCTCTGGAAAACCCTGAGAGAGCCGTCTCGGCTATCTTGGGGACGACTCGGGAACTCTCCTTTTTACCTGCGGGGACGACTCGGCGTACAGTGGGGACGTCTCGCGCATATCTCTTGAAAACTGCCTTTCTGCCGCCACTGAGAGAGTCGACTCCGCTACTGAGAGAGTCGACTCCGCTGCCTTGGGGACGACTCGGCAGGTGCCGGGGACGTCTCCAAGTGTGCCAGTTCTTCCTGTTTGTGCCAGAGACGTCTCTGAAACTATCAGGAGACGTCTCGGTTGTCCCTGAACTTTTTCATTAACTCAAAATGTTCTTCAATGAATTCATAAAAATTATGGGAACTTGCCTAGATATTTCTCAACAATATTCTAGATAAAACACATGAATTCCTTAATTAAATTGTTAAGATATAATGGAATTATGCTCTAGTGTTTTGTATTCATCAAAATCCATTAGGGGGTCAACAATCTCCCCCTTTTTGATGATGACAAAACACTGAGTATATGCAAAATTTGAAATTTAAACATATACACAGTATTTGATCGGATGTACAAGTATAATATTTTGGCCTAGATACAATGTGCATCACTCAATTCAGTTCTTTCCTTGTGCATAAGATTGATCTTTATAGTTCTTAAATGATTTTGGCATATGAACTGAGTTTGAATCAAGTTAAAATGAAATATTGATGCTGAAGATAATTGAAAGCTAGATTCTTTTTGACTCCCCCTTTCTTTTCCAGAAGGGCAATTATCTTAAAATCAATATTCTTCAATTTTATCTTTCCTAATTCAACTTTGGAGTATGATTAAAAAATTTTGCATTCCATATACTATCTACTCCCCCTTTTTGTCAGCAACATGAAGGGGACAAATTATCCTTAGGTGCTTAAGACTCAATTTATAGTGGAATTCAGCATTCATTTTACTCAAGGATATTCAAGTTGTGCTCCCCCTGTCCAAGTCATTTCTATTAATGTATTCATATCACTCCCCCTTTGTTTTGGAATTCATTTCAGACTTATCTTTTAGTTTAACATAGTTATCACAAGATGTGCTCCCCCTGTTTTATGTGCATTGTTTCTTTGTATCAAATTTGAACACTCAAGGTATGTGGTAAGATTTTTATGGCATATCATACAATCACATACACAATCACAGAAACACATACGCAGAATTGGCAATGTACACAAAGTGTTCAAAAGAGATTGTATTCATTCATATGTCATCATAAACCTTTGAAGTCAGTACATAGTCAAAAGAAGAAATCATTACAAGTATTGATTTCTAATACAAAAGGTGTTTCAAAATAGCCTAGGATTTACAAAAAGAAGATCCTACAAGATATCCATCATCGGCGACGTTGCTCATGGGGCCTACTAGATGTACTTTGTGCATAAGCCTTACAAGCTGCATCTATGAATGCATTGATAGAATCCATGAGGGTCTTAAATTGATCTCCCTGTGACTTGTGGAAACCTGCCACAAGTGCCTCAAACTCTATAGTTGCCATTTCAATTCTTCCTCTGAGTTGGGCAACTAAGGTGCTCACATTGCCATCTGGCTTTGTTAGCTCTTTAAGACTCTTGGAAATGCTCTTCAAGCTGTCCTGGAGCTCTAATGATCTGATGGTTTGGGTGGCACCCACACCAATTATTTCTTGTGTTGTAGCTTCAATTTGACTTCTAATATCCTTCATCTCTTGTAGAAGCCCTTCATGTGAAGCTCTGATGGGGCCCAACTCTGTGGAGATCATGGATCTCATCTCCTCCCTCATCTGCTGGCAAATGACAGATGCTAAGGTGCGCATCTGATCTTCTGATAGGAAGGAGGGCCCACTGACTGAAGGAGGTGGTGGCATGGACGTGGAAGGTCCAGCTGAGCTGGAGGGAATATCAGGGATGTTCATGTGGCTAGGTGGAGGAGAGTGATGGTCAGACTCATGATGTGGGATTTCAGGCTCTATGGTTTGTGCTTTTCTTTTTGGAACCTTGACCCACGACCCATCTATCTTATGAAACTCCATTCTTCTCATTGTGCCCTCATTATAGTAGTCGGTGTTTCTCAAGGCCTTTGCAGGTTCATTTGTTGGAATGGGAACCTTGAAGTGTTTAAAGATTAAGGTAAAGATCATGCCATAGGGTATACTAAACCTAGAATACCTATGACATAGGGCAATGTAATTTAGCATGAGTCTAAGAAGGTTTAGAGGGATCCCTTGTAGGATATGATGCATAATAGCTAAGTCTCGCTCCGAAACAAAATCGAAGCGACCGGTTTTGGGAAACAAGACCCGGTTGACAATACTTAAAAGTAATCTCATTTCGGCGTTTAGGTCTTGGGAGTTGATAACATCAAGAGGGCCGCAGTCCTCTTGTCCTAACAGCAGATTTAGGGCTAATTCCCTTTGGGGAAGTGAGGTTGGAGCCTCACCGTCCTTAGGGATTTGTAGGACAGTGGATAGGACATCTTCATTTACTTCCACTAATGTCCCCCGGACACATCCAGTGTACCCTTGGTCCCCTAATGCCATATTGCTAAAAAACTCTCTAACTAGGCCGGGATAGGTCGAGGTATTTAGTGTGCAAAGGTGCTCCCACCCTTGAGCTCGGAGTCTCTCTCCAATAGAGAACCCCTCATGATCTAAAAAGGAGAAATCGATGTACCTACCAGTCGTGACTGTGCGATTTGCACAGGAAATCGTCGTGGTCGGCGGAGCAACCGGAGGAGAAGGCGCGGAGGGTTCTTCCCGCCGTTCCTCACCGTCGGCCGCTACTCTAGGTCGCCTCCCACGGGTTGTCCTAGCTTTCTTTGGTGCCATGGATGCTAGGGTTTGTGATTTAGAGCAAACGGAGGCTGGGATTTGAGGTGGAGAGCAAATGGAGGCTAGGGTTTTCCGTTTTGGTTGGGAATGAGGGAGAAAGCTCGAGTCGGCTCGAGCGATTTCGACCTATTTAAAAAGCCCTCATTCGGTCCCCGAGACGTCTCCGCGACTAAGGCGAGACGTCTCCCCTTGGGGGGACGTCTCTGCGATTTGCCAGAGACGTCTCCGGCACTGAAAAATTTCAGACTGTATTCTATCTTCTCCCAATTTTGTTTAATTACCCTAATCAATATGATCTCTTTTGATAAACTTAGAGTGAATTTGTTACCATCCTCCTCCTTAATGATACAACCTATAATAATTTGATAATTTTTTTTTTGAATTATTAATATTGAAATGAGGAATGTTTGACCAAATTTCGAATACCTATGAAATAGGTTCTGAAAATATCTCCATGAAGAGTCCAAGGGAGGGTAACCATCCTCCGGAAAGTCAAACAGTTTTCATTTAGCTTAGATGAATTCATGTTTTCACTTATGTCTACCTTGAGGTTGATTACTAGTTTGAGTAGCAAAGTAATCCAATACAAATTCAACTCATTTGCTAGGATCATACAAGCTCAAGGCATTCCTTAAGAAATTGAATCTTTCTTTACAAAGGGGCTTTGTAAAGATATCAGCTAATTGATTTTCTGTACATACATATTCAATCATCACATCATTTTTCAGCACATGATCCCTAATAAAATGATGCCTAATCTCTATATGCTTTGACTTAGAGTGTTGGACAGGATTTTTTGTTAAATTAATTGCACTTGTATTATCACATTTAATTGGTATATTATCCATTTTGATACCGAAGTCTTCAAGTTGTTGCTTAATCCAAAGAACTTCGACACAACAGCTTCCAGCTGCAATGTACTCAGCCTCAGCTGTGGACAAAGCAACTGAATTTTGTTTCTTGCTAAACCAAGAAACCAAATTGGCACCCAAGAATTGACATGTGCCACTTGTGCTTTTTCTGTCGAGTTTGCACCCGACAAAATCAGCATCGGAATAAGCAATTAAGTTTATGTCAGATTGTTTAGAATACCATAAGCCTACATTAGATGTCCCTACTAGATATCTAAAAATTCTCTTAACAGCTTGCAAGTGTGATTCCTTAGGACATGCTTGGTATCTAGCACACATACAAACACTGAATAATATATCTGGTCTACTAGCAGTAAGATAAAGTAGAGAGCCTATCATACCTCTGTATAATTTGCAGTCTATACTTTTACCTTTTTCATCTTTGTCTAGCTTGCAACTTGAGCCCATGGGTGTGCTGATTTCCTTTGCATCCTTCATCTTGAATTTTTCCAGCATTTCCTTGATGTATTTGGACTGACTGATGAAGATGCCTTCCTCTGATTGTTTTATTTGTAACCCAAGGAAGAAGTTGAGCTCACCCATCATGCTCATTTCAAATTCTCCCTGCATAAGCTTGGCAAACTCTTGACAAAGACTATCATTAGTAGCACCAAAAATTATATCATCCACATAAATTTGTACAAGCAATAAGTCATTTCCTTTTCTTTTAATAAAGAGGGTTTTGTCTACATTTCCTCTCTTGAATTTGTTCTCAATTAGGAAATTACTTAACCTTTCATACCATGCCCTAGGGGCTTGCTTAAGTCCATACAATGCTTTATGCAATTTATAAACATAATCTGGATGTAAGTGATTTTCAAAACCTGGAGGTTGTCCTACATAAACTTCCTCCATTATATAGCCATTTAAAAATGCACTTTTTACATCCATTTGATAAAGTTTAAAATCCATGAAGCATGCATATGCTAAAAGTAGTCTAATAGCCTCTAATCTAGCAACAGGAGCAAAAGTTTCGTCAAAATCTATTCCTTCCTCCTGATTATATCCTTTGGCCACTAGCCTAGCTTTGTTTCTTATTACTATTCCATCTTCATCTAGTTTATTTCTATACACCCACTTGGTACCTATAATTGAAACATTAGGGGGTCTTTTCATTAGAGTCCAAACTTCATTTCTTTCGAATTGATTTAATTCCTCTTGCATAGCATTCATCCAATTATCATCTTTTTCAGCTTCTTCTAGTGATTTAGGCTCTATTTGTGATACGAAAGCAAGGTAATTACTAGTGTTTCTTAAAGAGGATCTAGTTCTTATACCTTGTGAAGGATCACCAAGGATTAGATCCTTTGGATGACCATGTGCATACCTCCATTCTTTAGGAAAATCTTGAATTTTTGATGGAGGTTGACCTTCTTCATCTTGCTGATTTGTATCTTCCTTGACCTCATCCTCATGTTGTTTGTCTTGTATGGAGAATTCCTTTATTCGGTCTTCAAGTATACCTGCATCACCATCTTCTTCTTTTCTAGAAGAATCTCCATTAGTTTCATCAAAAACAACATGAATGGATTCTTCAACAACGAGAGTTCTCTTGTTGAAGACCCTGTATGCTCTACTAGATGAGGAATAACCTAAGAAGATCCCCTCATCTGATTTAGCACTAAATTTACTGAGATTGTCCTTTCCATTATTCAAAATAAAGCATCGACAACCGAAAACATGAAAATAACTTATATTTGGTTTCTTACCTTTTATCAATTCATACGGTGTTTTCTTTAAGATGGATCTAACTAAAGCACGATTTAAGATATAACATGAGGTATTTATTGCTTCAGCCCAGAAATACTTTGGTAGATCCGATTCGCACAACATGGTACGAGCCATATCTGCTAGTGTGCGATTCTTCCTTTCTACCATCCCATTTTGTTGGGGTGTCCTAGGTGCCGAGAAATTGTGATTGATACCATTTTCGTCACAAAACTTTTCAAAGTGTTGATTTTCAAACTCGGTACCATGATCACTCCTAATTGCTTTTAGTTTAAGATTGAGTTCATTCGAAACCTTATTATGAAACTTGACAAAAGCGAGAAAGGACTCATCTTTGTGTGCAAGAAATGAAACCCATGTAAAACATGAAAAATCATCAACAATGACAAGACCAAATTTCTTACCCCCTAGACTAGCAGTTCTAGTGGGTCCAAACAAATCCATGTGAATTAGTTCTAAGGGTTTTGATGTTGAGACTATGTTCTTAGACTTGAAAGAACTTCTTGTTTGTTTCCCTAATTGACATGCCGCACAAATTTTATTCTTTTCAAAGTCTATTTTTGGTAGTCCTTTGACTAGATCCTTTGTGATCAATTTAGAGATTAAATCCATGCTAGCATGCCCTAACCTACGATGCCATAACCAACTAGTCTCATTGACTTTGGGATTCATGGCTACAAGACATTGGCCATCCCTCATGGTGAGATCATCAAGATCTACCATGTAAACGTTTCCATGCCTATGTCCTGTGAGTATGATCTCATTATCAATTGGACTATTAATTATGCATAGTGATGATTCAAATGACACTTTAAAGCCCTTATCACAAAATTGACTTATACTTAATAAATTATGTTTTAGTCCATTAACTAACAATACATTATCTATAAATGAGGAGGGTGATATGGAGATTTTACCAACACCAATAATTCGACCTTTAGCATTGTCTCCAAATGTGACTACTCCTCCTTCTTTTGATTCCAAGGTGATGAAGAGACTCTTGTCACCGGTCATATGCCTTGAGCAACCACTATCAAGATACCACATTCTCTTTTTATTTCCGGCTGCAAGGCATATCTGCAAAATGATCATGTGAAGCTCTTAGGTACCCAAGTTTTTCTTGGGTCCTTCGTGGTTAGTGTAGTTGACTCCCTTAGGCACCCATACTTTAGTTATGTTTTTAGCTTTTACAAATGTACCCTTGTTAGTGTGGATTTTTCTTTGAATACAAGAGTAGGCTTTATGTCCGTTCTTTCCACAAAGAAAGCATGTTGGTTTTTCAGTTTTTACGTCTTTTGCTTTTACAAAGAAATTCTTTAGATACTTTTGTTGCTTATTAGTTTTATATCCTAATCCAGCTTTATTGAAAACAGCTCTTTGATTTGAAAGAATAAGATTTAATTTTTCAGAGCTTTGTGTGAATTTTTCAACAATTGGCTTGTACTTATGTACCTCATTCTTAAGATTCAAATTTTCTTTAACTAGTTCTTTCATATCTTTTTTAAGAGATTCAACAGTTTGCGCAAGTGAGGTATTACTATTGAGTAGGGAATTTACTTTTAGATTTAATTCCTTGATTAGTGTTTTTGCCTTTTCATTTTCAGTGCTAAGTCTTGAATTTTCGATTTTTAGGTTAGTAGTGTTCATATTTTTAACGCTCTCCTTTTCAATTAATAGGTTTTCAATATTTTCCTTTAGTTTTTGATTTGAGGCTTTTAATTCTTTATTCTTTGCTCCTAACATACTACAATCACCCATAAGTTCTTGAAAAGCATCATATAATTCTTCTAAAGTAAAATTTATAGTTGGGTTTTGACATACCTCGTCATCTTCGAGCGCCATGAAGCATAGATTGGCGGTCTCTTCCTTCTCTTCCTCGGAGGATGATGTGTCACTGTCATCCCATGTTGCCTTCAATGCCTTTTTCTTCTTCTTTCCAAAATGCTTCTTTTGTTGTGGGCATTCGGAACGAATATGTCCCGGTCTCTTGCAGTCATAGCATACGATTGGGTCTCTTTCTTTTTCTTTTTCTTTTTTCCAATCATTTCTCCCTCCAAATTTCTTTCTTGGGAATGGTTTCTTTCTTCTCATGAACTTTTTAAATTTCCTTACTATCAAACCCAAGTCCTCATCTTGACTTTCTTCTTCACTCTCACTGCTCTCTTCTTCATATACACTTGAGGTAGCCTTGAGTGCGATTGTCTTTTTCTTTGGCAACTCTTCTTCATGCTGCTTCATCGTGAGCTCATGCGTCATCAATGAGCCCAAGAGTTGTTCTAGCCCCAAGGTGTTGAGGTCTTTGGCTTCTACAATCGCCGTGACCTTTGCTTCCCATGCTTTTGGCAGTGACCTGAGAATTTTACTCACAAGTTCGGGGTTAGTGTAAGATTTGCCCAAGCTTTTTAGACCATTAATAATTTCGGTAAAACGTGTAAACATGCATGTGATGGTTTCATTAGGTTCCATCTTAAACAATTCATACTTGTGAACTAGAATGTTCACTTTGGACTCTTTGACTTGATTTGTACCCTCGTGGGTAACTTCAAGCCTATCCCATATTTCCTTAGCGGAACTGCATGTAGAGACTCTATTGAACTCATTTACATCTAGAGAACAAAATAATGAGTTCATGGCTCTAGAATTGAGTTGAGCCATCCTATCATCATTCTCATCCCAATCCTCCTCAGGTTTGGGAACTCGAATGCCATTCACCACGTGTGATGGTTCTTGTGGTCCCTTGACTATAACCCTCCACAAGGCATAGTCTTGTGCTTGAATGAAAATTCTCATTCTCGTCTTCCAATAGGTATAATTTGTCCCATTGAAGAGTGGAGATCTATTGGTTGCTTGCCCCTCGGCAGGAACATTGTTAAAGGGTGTTGCCATCAAGATCTTTGGCTAAGACGGTTAGGTCTTTCAAGAAATATACAGAGCACCCGCTCTGATACCACTTGTTGCCCAGAGATGGTCACCCAAGAGGGGGGTGAATTGGGTGTTTTAAAAACTTTTTGCCTAATTAAAAATAAAACACACAAATATATGAACTAAAATAAAGATAAAGAGATAAGAAGAGACAACCACAAACACACGGTTTTATAGTGGTTCGGAGCCTTCACCGCTCCTACATCCACTCCCCAAAGCGCCTTTGGGAATTTCCACTATAATCCAAGATTACAGTACGGTAGTTTTGCGAGTTCACTACCCAACTCGTTGTTTTACACCGGGCTCACAACAAACCCTAAAACCCCCAATTTCTCTTAGGCTTGGGACGCCTTTCCCTTGTTCCAAGTCCCTTGACTGGAACAAGCACCACAATAAAAGAGTTTACAAAAGGAAATAAAAGCTCTAAGAAGCAACTATAACAATTATGAATAATGTAACCCGGAAGAATCCTTTTGCCGTTGGAAGCGTGGGAAATGTTGATTCTTCCGAGGTGGAGCGCGTAGGGTTGAGTGTGAGCTTCGAATCCCGAGCGCACAAGAGTGGTTGAGCTTGAAATCGCTTGGGAGACTTGAGAATACTTGATTTCCTTCCTTGAATGCACTCACTCCCTTAAGCTTTTCTTTCTAACTTCTCTCTTGAATGATCTAGCTTTTTGGTTGGTGAAGAGTTGTTAAGAACCACTTAAGAGGTCCCTTTTTATAGCCCAAAAAGCAAATATAGCCGTTAGAAACAAAAAGAGAAGGATTTGAAATTCAAACCAAACCTGAAAAGCTGTTAGTCGCGTCCCAGGCGCTCCGGGGACGTCTCCGCTACAACGAGGGACGTCTCGCCTACAAGATTTTACTTTTTATGTTGTCTGGGGTCGACTCGGCACTTTACGGGGACGTCTCGGCTTGTCTGCACTTTTTGAGTGGGGACGACTCCGCTGCCTTGGGGACGACTCCGCTTCTTTATCTCCGAAAGACATGTCCTCTGGAATTCCCTGAGAGAGTCGACTCCGCTCTTTCAGGGGACGTCTCGGCTCGTCTGCACTTTATGCATGGGGACGGCTCCGCTGTCTCAGGGTCGACTCCGCTGCCTTATCACCGAAAAAACCATTCTCTGGAAAACCCTGAGAGAGCCGTCTCGGCTATCTTGGGGATGACTCGGGAACTCTCCTTTTTACCTGCGGGGACGACTCGACGTACAGTGGGGACGTCTCGCGCATATCTCTTGAAAACTGCCTTTCTGCCGCCACTGAGAGAGTCGACTCCGCTACTGAGAGAGTCGACTCCGCTGCCTTGGGGACGACTCGGCAGGTGCCGGGGACGTCTCCAAGTGTGCCAGTTCTTCCTGTTTGTGCCAGAGACGTCTCTGAAACTATCAGGAGACGTCTCGGCTGTCCCTGAACTTTTTCATTAACTCAAAATGTTCTTCAATGAATTCATAAAAATTATGGAAACTTGCCTAGATATTTCTCAACAATATTCTAGATAAAACACATGAATTCCTTAATTAAATTGTTAAGATATAATGGAATTATGCTCTAGTGTTTTGTATTCATCAAAATCCATTAGGAGGTCAACAATGGTCTAGCACATACCTTAATTTCTCACAATTCAAAACTATTTTAAAATTGTAGAGCCAGTCTTTATAATTGGGTTTGGTCAAACGGTTGTTCTATTGGATATGAGTTAAGAGTTCGGAGGCTGAATTTCTAATCCTCGGAGAGTAAAGATTCTAGTTAGAATTTTGTACTTGAAACCTATTTGTTTTAGGGCCTTTTAAAACAAATACACCTCCTACTATTTTTTCGAATCTCTTACACTCCTCCGGTAGAGAGACGGAAACCTGCGACTCTAAGTTTCAAGTGTGGTGCTACGGTCCCACCAATTTACATGCCACCTCACCTAACAGTCATTGGTGACACATAAATGGATGAGTGCACAACTCTTGTACAATGCTTCTCAAGCAAGTTGTAGCGCTATCCGGTATCTAAGTAATGAAGACCTCACCTAACAGTTATTGGCCTCATTCCTTAGTTAAGTCGGACCCACCATATAACCGCAGAAGCAAAGCCGTCATGAGGTCCCTCACCTAACAGTTATTGGGCCCAACCCCATCTTTACCCCTACAACATCTCATGCCTAATAGAGAGGTCCAGTCCCCCGATGCAACTTGCCCACTGTATCCAGCCGAGACAAATCAATGCCGAAAAGACCTTCGCAGCTCTACTACGGTGGAAGACCGCTAGACTTAAAATTTTCGAGAAGATTTAATTTTGGTCTCTTTCATTTAATTATTTACATCTCATGCAAATAATTATCTACCCGCTATGAATAAACATAAACATAAACAATAAGGCATAATCACAAAATAATTGGTGATGATCATGGATCCAGGATGGGGTCATAGTACAAGCACATGCACGTCAATTGGTTAGTGAAGGGTTTTAGCATGTTATAATGCGCAGCGGAAGCTAGGGATTTTAAAAATTTCTTAATAAAGTCCCTATGCATGAAACCCTTTTAAGCCTAGATCACCTTAATGATTACAATCAAATGATATAAAATAAATGCAGAATTAGTAGAATACCTCAAACGCTAATCCAAAGTATACAATCTCCACGAGGCGTCCAAGCATCCGCCCTCCAATGGTGATCCACACGAAAACTTGATCAAGACTTTAGCTCCAAAGACTTTTGATCCTTAATGCAGAATTCTTCTAAAGAACTCTAATGGCTTGCTTTCCTTCCTTTCTATTTTCCTTTAGCCTTCTAAAATCGCTTCTAATCCTTTGGTCCTAAAGAAGACCACCTTGTCTTGGCTTAGGATACACTAGAAGCAATGCTAGAAAGAAAGAAACTAATGTAAGAAAGAAAGAAGAGAGGAGTGGGGTGGAATTGGAATGATGAAACCCATGGAGTGCTAACCTATTTATAATAGGTGTAGGGATGCATCTCCAAGGGATGCATCCCATCCACACATCCTCTCATGAAAGGGCATCATCTAAAGGGCCATATCAAATAAGAGGAGGTGCAGATCAAGTGAGGAGGTGTATCAAATGATATGTCCTTTCATGTGGTGCCATATTTTGACCAAGTCAACATCACATGCTAATCACATGTCCATTACGCCTCACCTTCCTAATGATTCATAATCATAAGGATCAAAGAACTCTTCTTTGTATAACTTGTTGATTCTTGATTCACTTATGTGACCAAGTCGGCAATACCAAAGGAGGGTATTATTCACTTCCTCTCTCTTTCTTTTATTACTTTTATTAATATGAAAGACATTGTCATTAAGTAATAAAACTGGAAGACCATTTTTCATAATGCCATTGCAAAGATGCTTATTAGAAAAATAAATAGAGCAACCATTGCCCTTTCCATTAATTTCAAAACCTTTCTTTAACAACAAAGGAATGGAAATTACATTTCTAATAATTTTGGGCATATAATAACAATCTTCTAATTGTAGGAGCTTTCCCGAAGGCAATTTCAAGTTGTAGGTTCCAACAGCTTCAGCCTGGATGGACTCTCCTCCAGCTCCATACAGCTCGAAGTCACTTTTCTTCAAAATTTTAATTTTCTGTAGTCCATGCAAAGATTTGCAAATGTGAAAACCATAGCCGATATCCAATACCCATGAATTTGAATTTGAAGAACTTAATGACAAGTTGGCATGTAACATAAACATACCTTTTGATGCAACTCTTGCATCGGTCTTCATACTTGCAAGAAAACTCTTGCAATTCCTTTTCCAGTGGCCAGCTTTGCCGCAATGAAAACAGGTACTTGATCCGGAGTTTTTCTTTCCTTTTTTCTTTTTGATGCTACTCTTGGGGTTCAATCGTTTCTTAGAACCCTTATTTCCCGATTTCCTCATAGAGGTGCTATTTATAAGAAGGAGTGGACCTTTATCCTTCTTAATATGCCCTTCAGCTATTTTGAGCATATTTAACAGCTCGGGCAGGGAGGTGTTCAGCTTGTTCATGTGAAAGTTCACAACAAATTGAGAGAATGAATCAGGCAGTGATTACAGGATCAAATCCTGACTGAGCTCACTATCCATAGCAAAACCTAATTGACTTAATTTGGTGATCAAATCTATAACCATAAGAACATGGTTTTGCACTGGAGTTCCTTCATTCATTCTAGCACAGAACAACTGCTTAGATATCTCATACCTAGCAGTCCTGCTTTGTTCTCCATACAACTCTTTTAAATTGAGAAGTATGGATTGAGTGTCCATGCTTTCATGTTGCCTCTGTAATTCATTGCTCATAGAGGCAAGTATGATACATTTGACAGTCACACTGTTATTTTTCCACATCTTATGTGTGGCAACCTCCTCTTCTGTAGCATCATCCCCTAGATCTCCAAGATCAGGGATTTCAAGTATATAGGAAATTTTCTCCTGAGTGAGTACTATCTTTAAATTCCTCAACCAGTCCACATAGTTTGGTCCGGTCAACTTGTTGGCATCTAAGATGCCTCTTAGTGAAAGTGAAGAAGCCATTTAATAATTCTACATATGCAAGAACAAAACTAATATAAGCAGACCAATCATGATGACATGTTTGCAACTAGATAAGGACTTTAATCTAATTTGTCTCCTACTATTTTTATCGAATATCATAGCCCTCTCCTATGATAAATGTGAAAATATAATTTTTCTTAGTAAGGTTGAGATCCTAATTCATCATAAAAAGCCTTGTGTTTACACAACAAACTCTTATGAGTTCAAAGATAGGAAACTCTTTCCAATTGCATCTCATGCAATTCTCAACTTTATCTTGTCCTCTTAAAATACTTATTGCCTTGTGTTAGCACAACAAACAATAATATTTTAGTTAAGTCAAATCCTTCATTTCCATATAGTCATATTTGAATAATATTGCCCTTGTGGTTGCACAACAAGGCAATATATTAAAATATGCCATAAGCATCTTAATGCACCAAGACAGTATAACATCAGTCCCCATTGCAAGTCTTGTGTTAGCACAACAAACTAGCATAGATCTTGACATAATAATATCGAGGCATGAAGGAAGGCTATCAATAGTGTTATATCAATATTAAGCTTATCCATAATAGGCAATCAAACAATTGGCCAGGTAAGCAGGTGGGAGGCTCCCCTTACTCAGAGAGTAAGGTCCTAATTAGAGAACCACCTTTAGTGCTTTCCTTAGACACCAATTAGATCAATTGTTCTAATATGGGTTAGCCCAAAGTTTTTCAACACTATGACTTAATATAATTTTTATTGAGGACTTACTAGTCTCTAGCACATTCTTTAATTATAACATATATTTAACATGTCTAAAGTAAACTATTATGCATCATGGCTATCTCATAGCATGTATAAATCATAAGCAATTAATTAACATGCTTCAACATATTTTCATATGGAAAATTTTATATCATGATATTTTATTACATAACATATCATATATGAATCATACATTTCAGCATTTCTCTAAGCATATGACATTACTATCTCATAGTAAATTAATAATCATACATCACATATAATTATTTGATTGAATCAATTAAGGATGGCTCTGATACCACTGAAGGGTTTTAGCATGTTATAATGCGCAGCGGAAGCTAGGAATTTTAAAAATTTCTTAATAAAGTCCCTATGCATGAAACCCTTTTAAGCCTAGATCACCTTAATGATTACAATCAAATGATATAAAATAAATGCAGAATTAGTAGAATACCTCAAACGCTAATCCAAAGTGTACAATCTCCACGAGGCGTCCAAGTGTCCGCCCTCCAATGGTGATCCACATGAAAACTTGATCAAGACTTTAGCTCCAAATACTTTTGATCCTTAATGCAGAATTCTTCTAAAGAACTCTAATGGCTTGCTTTCCTTCCTTGCTATTTTTCTTTAGCCTTCTAAAATCACTTCTAATCCTTTTGTCCTAAAGAAGACCACCTTGTCTTGGCTTAGGACATACTAGAAGCAATGCTAGAAAGAAAGAAACTAATGTAAGAAAGAAAGAAGAGAGGAGTGGGGTGGAATTGTGTTGACCCCCTAATGGATTTTGATGAATACAAAATACTAGAGTATAATTTCTTTATATTAACAATTTACTTGAGCATTTCAGGTGTTTAACTAAGAATATTGTTAAGAATTGTCAAGGCATGTTCCCATATTTTTCGAGGAATTATTGAAGATTTTTTGAGATGAAGAAAATGAATCAGGGGCACCCGAGATGTCTCCGGTTTGTTCCAGAGACGTCTCTGGCACGTAGAGGAGAAACTGGCACGTCTGGAGACGTCCCCGGCACCTGCCGAGGCATCTCGCAGGGTCGGAGTCAACTCCCAGCTTTCCGGAGTCGACTCTCTCAGAGACGGTAGAAAGGCCGATTTCAAGGGATGCGCGCGAGTCGTCTCCGAAGGATGCGGAGTCGACTCTCTCAGAGATTCCAGAGGACTTGCTTTTTCATTGTGAAAACGTCGGAGTCGTCCCCGACGTCGCGGAGTCGTCCCCACGCATAAAGCACAAATATCCCGAGACGTCCCCCGAAGCACGCGAGTCGACTCTCTCAGGGATTCCAGAGGACTTGCTTTTTCATTGAGAAAACGTCGGAGTCGTCCCCGACGTCGCGGAGTCGTCCCCATGCATAAAGCACAAACATCCCGAGACGTCCCCAGAAAGCGCCGAGTCGACTCCAACATCGTCAAAAGAATTTCTATACAGCCGAGACGTCTCTCGTTCAAGCGGAGACGTCTCCGGAGCGCCTGGGACGCGACTGACACACTTTTGCAGGTTTGTTTGAATTTCAAATGGTTATATTTTTGTGTCTAACGGATCTATTGCTTATGTGACTATAAAAAGGAGCTTTTAAGTGCCTTTAAAACAACTTCTCACCAACCAAACATTAGAGCATTCAAGAGAGAAGAAAGAGAAAGAGTTTCAAGGGAGTTGGTGCTTTCAAGAGGAGAAATCAAGAGCATTCAAGTCTTCTTCATCTGATTTCGTGCTCATCTACTCACTCCCACTCGGCAATCAAAGCTCGCACTAAAGCCAACGTGATCCACATCGGAAGAACCACCATCATCCACGCTTTCAACGGCAAAAAGGGTTCTTCCGATTTTGTTGTTTCTCATTGTTATATTTGCTTTCTTAAGAGCTTTTAAATCCTTGTAAAACTCTCAAATATTGTGCTTGTTCCAGTCAAGGGACTTGGAACAAGGGTTAGGCGTCCCAAGCCTAGGTTAAATTGGGGGATTGTAGGGTTCGTTGTTAGCCCGGGGTAAAACAACGAGTTGGGTAGTTCACTTGAAAAACTACCGGACTGTAATCGATGATTATAGTGAAAAATTCCCAAAGGTGTTTGGGGAGTGGATGTAGGAGCAGTGGAAGCTCCGAACCACTATAAACCTTTATGTTTGCGATTGACTGTGGTCACAACTTTAGTTTCACTTTTGCACATACACTTGTGTGTTTTTGTTTAATTAGACAAAAAGTTTTAAAACACCCAATTCACCCCCCTCTTGGGTGACCATCTCTGGGCAACAAGTGGTATCAGAGCAGGTGCTCTGTGTATTCTTGAAGACCTAACCGTCTTTGCCAAAGATCAAGATGGCAACACCCTTCAACAATGTTCCTGCCGAGGGGCAGGCTACCAATAGACCTCCACTTTTCAATGGGACAAATTATTCCTATTGGAAAACTAGAATGAGAATTTTTGTTCAAGCACAAGATTATGCCTTGTGGAGGGCTATAATCAAAGGACCACACGAACCATCTCACATAGTTAATGGCGTTCAGGTTCCCAAACCTGAAGAGGATTGGGATGAGAATGATAGCAAGATGGTTCAACTAAATGCTAGAGCCATGAATACATTGTTTTGTGCTCTAGATGCAAATGAGTTTAATAGAGTCTCCACCTGTAGTTCCGCCAAGAAAATATGGGATAGGCTTGAAGTTACCCACGAGGGTGCTAATCAAGTCAAGGAGTCTAAAGTGAACATTCTAGTTCACAAATATGAATTATTTAAGATGGAACCCAATGAAACTATTTCATGCATGTTCACACGCTTCACTGATATAATTAATGGTCTAAAGAATTTGGGTAAATCTTACACTAACTCAGAACTTGTGAGAAAAATTCTCAGGTCCTTGCCAAAGACTTGGGAAGCGAAGGTCACGGCGATTGTAGAAGCCAAAGACCTCAACACCTTGGCACTTGAAGAACTATTGGGCTCATTGATGACGCATGAGCTCACAATGAAGCAACATGAAGAAGATGTGCCAAAGAAGAAGACAATCGCCCTCAAGGCCACTTCAAGTAATTGTGAAGAAGAAAGCAGTGGAAGTGAAGAGGGAAGTGAAGATGAAGACTTGGCCTTAATAGCAAGGAAGTTTAAAAAATTCATAAGAAGAAGGAAGGCCTTCCCAAGAAAGAAGTTTGGAGGGAGAAATGATTGGAAAAAGGAAAAAGAAAAAGAAAGAGACCCAATCATATGTTATGATTGCAAGAGACCGGGACACATCAGCTCCGAATGCCCTCAACAGAAGAAGCACTATGGAAAGAAGAAGAAGAAGGCGTTGAAAGCGACTTGGGATGATAGTGACACATCCTCCTCCGAGGAAGAAAGGGAAGAGACCGCCAACTTGTGTTTCATGGCATTTGACGACGATGAGGTATGTCAAAGCTCAATTACAGATTTTACTTTAGAAGAATTATATGAAGCCTTCCAAAAACTCATGAATGATTGTAGTATGTTAGGAGTAAAAAATAAAGAACTAAAGGCCTCCAATCAAAGACTAAAGGATGATATTAAAAACCTATTGATTGAAAAGGAGAGCTATGAAAATGATAGCATCATTGACCTAAAGGATAAAAATTCAAAACTTAGCATTGAAAATGAAACGGCAAAAACACTCATTAAGGAATTAAATCTAAAAGTCAAATTCCTACTCAATAGTAATACTTCACTTGGACAAAATGTTGAGTCCCTTAGAAATGATAAGGAAGAAATAGCTAAAGAAAATTTGGACCTTAAAGATGAGCTACACAAGTATAAACCAATTGTAGAGAAATTCACACATAGCTCGGAAAAATTAAATCTTATTCTATCCAATCAAAGAGCTGTTTTTAATAAAGCCGGATTAGGATACAAAACTAGCAAACAATAAAAATATCTAAAGAACTTTTTTGTAAAAGCAAAAGATGTCAAAACTGAAAAACCTACATGCTTTTATTGTGAGAAAAGTGGACATAAAGCTTATTCTTGCATTCAAAGAAAGATTCAAACTAATAAGAACACATTTGTAAAGGGTAAAAACACAACCAAAATGTGGGTTCCTAAAGGAACCAACAACACTAACCAAGAAGGACCCAAGAAAACTTGGGTACCTAAGAGCTTCATATGATTATTTTGCAGGTATGCCTTGCAGCCGGGAGCAAAAAGAGAATGTGGTATCTTGATAGCAGTTGCTCAAGGCATATGACCGGTGACAAGAGCCTTTTTGTCACCTTGAAATCAAAAGAAGGAGGAGTAGTCACATTTGGAGACAATGCTAAAGGTCAAATCATTGGCGTTGGTAAAATCTCCATATCACCCTCCTCATTTATTGACAATGTATCGTTAGTTAATGGATTAAAACATAATTTATTAAGTATAAGTCAATTTTGTGACAAGGGCTTTAAAGTGTCATTTGAATCTTTCCTATGCATAATTAGTAGTCCAATTGACAATGAGATCATACTTATGGGACATAGACTTGGAAATGTTTACATGGTAGATCTTGATGATCTCACCATGAAGGATGGCCAATGTCTTGTAGCCATGGATGTCAAGGTCAATGAGACTAGCTGGTTATGGCATCGTAGGTTAGGGCACGCTAACATGGATTTAATTTCTAAATTGATTACAAAAGATCTAGTCAAAGAACTACCAAAAATAGACTTTGAAAAGAACAAAATTTGTGCTGCATGTCAACTAGGGAAACAGACAAGAAGCTCTTTCAAATCTAAGAACATAGTCTCTACATCAAAATCCTTAGAACTAATTCACATGGATTTATTTGGACCCACTAGAACTGCTAGTCTAGGGGGTAAGAAGTTTGGTCTTGTAATTGTTGATGACTTTTCACGTTTTACATGGGTTTCATTTCTTGCCCACAAAGATGAATCCTTTTCCGCTTTTATCAAGTTTCATAATAGGATTTCGAATGAACTTAATCTTAAACTGAAAGCAATTAGGAGTGATCATGGTACCGAGTTTGAAAATCAGCATTTTGAAAAATTTTGTGAAGAAAACGGTATCAATCACAATTTTTCGGCCCCTAGGACACCCCAACAAAATGGGGTAGTAGAAAGGAAGAATCGCACACTAGCAGATATGGCTCGTACCATGTTGTGCGAATCGGATCTACCAAAGTACTTTTGGGCTGAAGCAATAAATACTGCCTGTCATATTTTAAACCGTGCTTTAGTTAGATCTATCTTAAAGAAAACACCTTATGAGTTGTTGAAAAATAAAAAGCCCAATATAAGTTATTTTCATGTTTTCGGTTGTCGTTGCTTTATTTTAAATAATGGAAAGGACAATCTAAGTAAGTTTAGTGCTAAACCAGATGAGGGGATCTTCTTAGGTTATTCCTCATTATTGACCCCCTAATGGATTTTGATGAATACAAAACACTAGAGTATAATTTCATTTATCTTAACAATTTACTTGAGAATTTTAGGTGTTTAATTAAGAATATTGTTAAGAAATGTCTAGGCAAGTTCCCATAATTTTTATGAATTTATTGAAGAATTTTTTGAGTTGAAGAAAACAGATCAGGGACAGCCGAGACGTCTCCGGTTTGTCCCAGAGACGTCTCTGGCACAAACAGGAAGAACTGGCACGTCGGGAGACGTCCCCGGCACCTGGCGAGGCGTCTCGTAGGGTCGGAGTCGACTCTCTCAGTAGCGGAGTCGACTCTCTCAGTGGCGGCAGAAAGGCTGATTTCAAGAGATGCGCGCGAGCCGTCTCCACAGGACGCGGAGTCGTCCTCGCAAGTAAAAAGCAGACTTCCCGAGTCGTCCCCGAGGTAGCGGAGTCGGCTCTCTCAGGGTATTCCAGAGGATGTCTTTTTCAGTGATAAGGCAGCGGAGACGTCCCCTGAAAGAGCGGAGTCGACTCTCTCAGAGAATTCCAGAAGACATGTTTTTCGGAGATATAACGGCAGAGTCGTCCCCAAGGCAGCAGAGTCGTCCCCATGCAAAAAGCGCAAACAAGCCGAGACGTCCCTGTAAAGTGCCGAGACGACCCTCTCAGAAAAACAGAAAAACAAGGATTCAAACCGTTCATCATCGGAGTCGCCCCCGTAAAGCGTCGAGTCGACCCCAAACATCGTCAAAAGTAAAATCTTACAGCCGAGACGTCTCGCGATGAAGCGGAGACGTCTCCGGAGCGCCTGGGACGCGACTGACAACTTTTGCAGGTTTGGTTTGAATTTCAAATCTCTTTAACTTTATTTCTAACGGCTATATTTGCTTTTTGGGCTATAAAAGGGAGCTCTTAAGTGCTTTCCAACAACTTCTCAAAAACCCAACACAAGATCATTCAAGAGAGAAGAAAGAAAAAGAGGTTCAAGGGAGTTAGTGCATTCAAGTGAAGAAATCAAGTGCCTTCAAGCTTTCCAAGTGATTTCGTGCTCAACTACTCTCTTCCGCTAGGCATTCAAAGCTCACATTCAAGCCAACGCGATCCACATCGGAAGAACCACCATTTCCCACGCTTCCAACGGTTAAAAGGGTTCTTCCGGGTTTCATTGTTTATCATTGTTATATTTGCTTATTTAGAGCTTTCAAATCTTTTGTAAAACTTTTTCAATATTGTGCTTGTTCCAGTCAAGGGACTTGGAACAAGAGAAAGGCGTCCCAAGCCTAGGTGAAATTGGGGGTTTTAGGATTCGTTGTTAGCCCGGTGTAAAACAACGAGTTGGGTAGTACACTCGCAAAACTACCGTACTGTAATCTTGGATTATAGTGGAAATTCCCAAAGGTGCTTTGGGGAGTGGATGTAGGAGCAGTGGAAGCTCCGAACCACTATAAAAGCTTGTGTTTGCAATTGTCTGTTTTCATACCTTTATTTTTACTTTAGCTCATACATTTGTGTGTTTTATTTTTAATTAGACAAAAAGTTTTAAAACACCCAATTCACCCCCCTCTTGGGTGACCATCTCTGGGCAACAAGTGGTATCAGAATGGGTGCTCTGTATATTTCTTGAAGACCTAACCGTCTTAGCTAAAGATCTAGATGGCAACACCCTTCAACAATGTTCCTGCTGAGGGGCAGGCAACCAATAGACCTCCACTCTTCAATGGGACAAATTATACCTATTGGAAGACTAGAATGAGGATCTTTATTCAAGCACAAGATTATGCCTTGTGGAGGGTTATAGTTAAGGGACCACAAGAACCATCTCACATGGTTAATGGCATTCAAGTTCCCAAACCTGAGGAGGATTGGGATGAGAATGATAATAGGATGGTTCAACTCAACTCTAGAGCCATGAACTCATTATTTTGTGCTCTAGATGTGAATGAGTTCAATAGAGTTTCAACCTGTACTTCTGCCAAGGAAATATGGGATAGACTAGAAGTTACCCACGAGGGTACAAATCAAGTCAAAGAATCTAAAGTGAACATTCTAGTTCACAAATATGAGCTATTTAAGATGGAACCCAATGAAACCATCACATGCATGTTCACACGTTTCACCGACATAATAAATGGTTTAAAGAGTTTGGGTAAATCTTATACTAATCAAGAACTTGTGAGCAAAATTCTCAGGTCTTTGCCGAAAGCTTGGGAAGCGAAGGTCACGGCGATTGTAGAAGCCAAAGACCTCAACACATTGGCACTCGAACAGCTATTGGGCTCATTGATGATGCATGAGCTGACAATGAAGCAACATGAAGAAGATGCGCCAAAGAAGAAGACAATCGCACTCAAGGCTACTTCGAGTGTGTGTGAAGAAGAAAGTAGTGAGAGTGAAGAAGAAAGCGAAGATGAGGACTTGGGTTTAATAGTAAGGAAATTTAAGAAATTCATGAGAAGAAAGAAACCCTTCCCAAGAAAGAAGTTTGGAGGGAGAAATGATTGGGAAAAGGAAAAAGAAAAAGAAAGAGACCCAATCATATGCTATGATTGCAAGAGACCGGGACACATTCGTTCCGAATGCCCTCAACAAAAGAAGCACTTTGGAAAGAAGAAGAAGAAGGCATTGAAAGCAATGTGGGATGATAGTGACACATCCTCCTCCGAGGAAGAGAAGGAAGAAACCGCCAACTTGTGCTTCATGGCATTCGAAGATGACGAGGTATGTCAAAACTCAACTATAAATTTTACTTTAGAAGAATTGTATGAAGCTTTTCAAGAACTTATGAGTGATTGTAGTATGTTAGGAGCAAAGAATAAAGAATTAAAAGCCTCCAATCTAAAACTAAAGGATGATATTAAAAATCTATTGATTGAGAAAGAGAGCGTTGAAAATGTTAACACCATTGATCTAGAAAATAAAAATTCAAAACTTAGCATTGAAAATGAAACGGCAAAAACACTAATTAAGAAATTAAATCTAAAAGTAAAATCCCTACTCGATAATAATACCTCACTTGCACAACATGTTGAATCCCTTAAAAAGGATAAGGAAGACTAGTTAAAGAAAATTTGAATCTTAAGAATGAGGTACATAAGTACAAACCAATTGTTGAAAAATTTATACAAAGCTCTGAAAAATTAAGTCTTATTCTTTCAAATCAAAGAGCTGTTTTTAATAAAGCCGGATTAGGATATAAAACTAACAAGCAACAAAAGTATCTAAAGAATTTCTTTGTGAAAGCAAAAGATGTCAAAACTGAAAAACCTACATGCTTTCATTGTGGAAAAAGTGGACATAAAGCTTACTCTTGTATTCAAAGAAAGATCCAAACAAACAAGAGTACATTTGTAAAAGCTAAAAACATAACTAAAGTATGGGTGCCTAAGGGAACCAACTACACTAACCACGAAGGACCCAAGAAAACTTGGGTACCTAAGAGCTTCACATGATCATTTTGCAGGTATGCCTTGCAGCCGAGAATAAAAAGAGAATGTGGTATCTTGATAGTGGTTGCTCAAGGCATATGACCGGTGACAAGAGTCTCTTCGTCACCTTGAAATCAAAAAGAAGGAGGAGTAGTCACATTTGGAGACAATGCAAAAGGTCAAATCATTGGTGTTGGTAAAATCTCCATATCACCCTCCTCATTTATTGACAATGTATTGTTAGTTAATGGACTAAAACATAATTTATTAAGTATAAGTCAATTTTGTGACAAGGGTTTTAAAGTGTCATTTGAATCTTCACTATGCATAATTAGTAGTCCAGTTGACAATGAGATCATACTTACGGGACATAGGCATGGAAATGTTTACATGGTAGATCTTGATGATCTCACCATGAAGGATGGCCAATGTCTTGTAGCCATGGATCCCAAAGTTAATGAGACTAGTGGGTTATGGCATCGTAGGTTAGGGCATGCTAGCATGGATTTAATTTCTAAATTGATTACAAAAGATCTAGTCAAAGGACTACCAAAAATAGACTTTGAAAATAACAAAATTTGTGCTGCATGCCAATTAGGGAAACAAACAAGAAGTTCTTTCAAGTCTAAGAACATAGTCTCAACATCAAAACCCCTAGAACTAATTCACATGGATTTGTTTGGACCCACTAGAACTGCTAGTCTAGGGGGTAAGAAATTTGGTCTTGTAATTGTTGATGATTTTTCACGTTTTACATGGGTTTCATTTCTTGCACATAAAGATGAGTCCTTTCCCGCTTTTATCAAGTTTCATAATAGAATTTCGAATGAACTCAATCTTAAACTAAAAGCAATTAGGAGTGATCATGGTACCGAGTTTGAAAATCAGCACTTTGAAAAGTTTTGTGACGAAAATGGTATCAATCACAATTTCTCGGCCCCTAGGACACCCCAACAAAATGGGGTGGTAGAAAGGAAGAATCGCACACTAGCAGATATGGCTCGTACCATGTTGTGCGAATCGGATCTACCAAAATACTTTTGGGCTGAAGCAATAAATACTGCATGTCACATTTTAAACCGTGCATTAGTTAGATATATTTTAAAGAAAACACCTTATGAGTTAATGAAAAATAAGAAGCCCAATATAAGCTACTTTCATGTGTTCGGTTGTAGGTGTTTTATTTTAAACAATGGAAAGGACAATCTAAGTAAATTTAGTGCCAAATCAGATGAGGGGATCTTCTTAGGTTATTCCTCATCTAGTAGAGCATACAGGGTCTTCAACAAGAGAACTCTCGTTGTTGAAGAATCCATACATGTTGTCTTTGATGAAGCTAATGGAGATTCTTCTAGAAAAGAAGAAGATAATGATGCAGGTATACTTGAAGACAGAATGAAGGAGTTCTCCATACAAGACAAACAACTTGAGGATGAAGTCAAGGAAGATACAATTCAGCAAGATGAAGAAGATCAACCCCAAGCAACAAATCAAGATCTTCCGAGGGAATGGAGGTATGCACATGGTCATCCAAGGGATCTAATCCTTGGTGATCCTTCGCAAGGGGTAAGAACAAGATCCTCTCTAAGAAATACTAGTAATTATCTTGCTTTCGTTTCACAAATAGAGCCTAAATCACTAGAAGAAGCCGAAAAAGATGATAATTGGATGAATGCTATGCAAGAGGAATTAAATCAATTTGAAAGAAATTAAGTTTGGACTTTAATGAAAAGACCCCCTAATGTTTCAATTATAGGCACCAAATGGGTATATAGAAATAAACTAGATGAAGATGGAGTAGTAATAAGAAACAAAGCTAGGCTAGTGGCCAAAGGCTATAATCAGGAGGAAGGAATAGATTTTGATGAAACTTTTGCTCCTGTTGCTAGGTTAGAGGCTATTAGATTACTTTTGGCATATGCATGCTTCATGGACTTTATCAAATGGATGTAAAAAGTGCATTTCTAAATGGTTATATAATGGAGGAAGTTTATGTAGGACAACCTCCAGGCTTTGAAAACCACTTACATCCAGATTACGTTTATAAATTGCATAAAGCATTGTATGGACTTAAGCAAGCTCCTAGGGCATGGTATGAAAGATTAAGTAATTTTCTAATTGAAAATAAATTTAAGAGAGGAAATGTAGACAAAACCCTCTTCATTAAAAGAAAAGGAAATGACTTATTGCTTGTGCAAATTTATGTGGATGATATAATTTTTGGTGCTACTAATGATAGTCTTTGTCAAGAGTTTGCCAAGCTTATGCAGGGAGAATTTGAAATGAGCATGATGGGTGAGCTCAACTTCTTCCTTGGGCTACAAATAAAACAATCAGAGGAAGGCATCTTCATCAGTCAATCCAAATATATCAAGGAAATGTTGGAAAAATTCAAGATGAAGGATGCAAAGGAAATTAGCACACCCATGGGCTCAAGTTGCAAGCTTGACAAAGATGAAAAAGGTAAAAGTATAGACTGCAAATTGTACAGAGGTATGATAGGCTCTTTACTTTACCTTACTGCCAGTAGGCCAGATATATTATTCAGTGTTTGCATGTGTGCTAGATACCAAGCATGTCCTAAGGAATCACACTTGCAAGCTGTTAAAAAAATTTTTAGATATCTAGTAGGGACATCTAATGTAGGCTTATGGTATTCTAAACAATCTGACATAAATTTAATTGCTTATTCCGATGCTGATTTTGCCGGGTGCAAACTCGACAGAAAAAGCACAAGTGGCACATGTCAATTCTTGGGTGCTAATTTGGTTTCTTGGTTTAGCAAGAAACAGAATTCAGTCGCCTTGTCCACAGCTGAGGCTGAGTACATTGCAGCTGGAAGTTGTTGTGCCCAAGTTCTTTGGATTAAGCAACAACTTGAAGACTTCGGTATCAAAATGGACAACATACCAATTAAATGTGATAATACAAGTGCAATCAATTTAACAAAAAATCCTGTCCAACACTCTAAATCAAAGCATATAGAAATTAGGCATCACTTTATTAGGGATCATGTGCTGAAAAATGATGTGATGATTGAATATGTATGTACTGAAAATCAATTGGCCGATATCTTTACAAAGCCCCTTTGTAAAGATAGGTTCAACTTCTTAAGGAATGCTTTGAGCTTGTATGATCCTAGCAAATAAATTCAACTTGTATTGCAATGCTTTGCTATTCAAGCTAGTAATCCACCTCAAGGTCAACATAAGTGAAAGCATGAATCCATCTAAGCTAAATGACGAACTGTTTGACTTTCCGAAGGATGGTTACCCTCCCTTGGACTCTTCATAGAGATATTTTCAGAGCCTATTTCATAGGTATTCGAAATTTGGTCAAACATTCCTCATTTCAACATTAATAATTCAAAAATCATTATAAAACCTCTATAGGATGTATTATTAAGGGGGAGGATCACAAACAAACTCATTCTGTATTCACCAAAAGAAATCATATTGATTAGTGTGATTAAATGAAACAAATTAGGAAAAGATAAAAATCAGTCTGAAATTTTTCAGTGCCGGAGACGTCTCGGGCAAATCGCAGAGACGTCCCCCCGGCGAGACGTCTCGCCTTAGTCGCGGAGACGTCTCGGGGACCGAACGAGGATTTTTAAAATAGGTCGAAACAGCTCGAGCCGACCCGAGCTATCCCTTTCATCCCCGACAAAAACAAAAACCCTAGCCTCCATTTTCTCTCCAACACAAACCCTAGCCTCTTTCTCCTCATTTCCCTAGGTTTTCCATTCAATGGCACCTAAAAGAGCTAGGAGGACTGGTGGGAGGCGTCCTAGGGCAGCGACCGATGGTGAGGAACGGAGGGAAGAGCCTTCCGCACCGTCTCCTCCGGTTGCTCCGCCAACCGCGACCATTTCCTATGCGAATCGCACAGTAACCACTGGAAGGTACATAGATTTTCATTTTCTAGATAGTGAGGGGTTCTCTATTGGAGAGAGACTCCGTGCCCAAGGTTGGGAACACCTTTGTACCCTCAATACATCGACCTACCCCGGCCTAGTTAGAGAACTATTTAGCAATATGGCCTTAGGGGACTTAGGGTACACTGCATATGTCCGGGAGACATTGGTAGAAATTAATGAGGATGTCCTATCTAGTGTCTTGCAAATTCCTAAAGACGGTGAGGCTCCGACTTCACATCCCCAAAGGGAAATAGCCCTAAACTTGCTTTTAGGACGAGAGGACTGCGGCCCTCTCGATGTGGTTAACTCCCAAGACCTGAATGCCGAGATGAGACTCCTTTTGAGTATTGTCAACCGAGTCTTATTTCCTAAAACCGGCCGCTTTGATTTTGTTTCGAAGCGAGACCTAGTTATCATGCACCACATCCTACTAGGGATTCCCCTAAACCTCCCTAGACTTATGTTGAACTACATTGCTACATGTCATAGGTATTCTAGGTTTAGCATACCTTATGGGATGATCCTTACCCTACTCTTCAAACATTTCAAAGTACCCATCCCAGAAAATGAGCCTGCAAAACCCTTGAGAAACACCGACTATTATAATGAGAGCACAATGCGAAGAATGGAGTTTCACAAGGTAGATGGGTCATGGGTCAAGGTACCAAAGAGAAAAGCTCAAACCCTAGAGCCTGAGATCCCACTTCAGGAGCCTGACCACCACTCTCCTCCACATAGCCACATGGACTTTCCTGATGTACCCTCCAGCTCAGCTGGACCTTCCACATACATTCCACCACCTCCTCCAGTCAGTGGGCCCTACTCCCTATCAGAAGACCAGATGCGCACTTTAGCATCTGTTATTTGCCAGCAGATGAGGGAGGAGATGAGATCAATGATCTCTACTGAGTTGGCCCCCATCAGAGCCTCACATGAAGGGATTCTACAAGAGCTGAAGGAAATTAGAGCTCAGATAGAAGCTACAGTGCAAGAACTAGTTAGTGTGAATGCCACCCAAGCCTTCAGATCAATTGAGCTACAAGACAGCTTGAGGACCATTTCAAATAGCCTTCAAGAACTGACAAGCCTTGGAGGTAATGTGGGCACTGTGGTTGCCCAACTTCGAGGAAGAATTGAAAGGGCAAGCATTTGAATTTGAAGCACTAGTGGCAGCCTTTCATCAGTCCCAGGGAGAGCAGTTCAAAACATTACTAGATTCCATCAATGCATTTATAGATGCAGCTTGTAGGGCTTATGAGCAACGTCGCCGATGAGGGACATTTTGTAGACATCTAGGGTTCTTCTTTTGTAAACCCTAGGCTCATTTTGAAACACTTTTTGTATTAGAAATGAATACTTGTAATGATCTCCTCTTTTAACTTTGTAATGACTTCAAAGGTTTACAATGATATATGAATGACATACAATTTCTTTTGAAACCTTGTGTACATTTCTGACTCTGTGTATGTGATTCTATGATGTGCCTTAAAGATCTCATAACATACCTTAAGTGCTCAAATTTGACACAATTTATGAATGCATACAAAACAGGGGGAGCACATCTTGTGGTAACTATTTTAAACAAAAAGAGGAGTCTGAAATGAATTCCAGACAAAGGGAGAGTGGTATGAATGACTGAATTCATTAATAAAAATAACTTGGATAGGGGGAGCAATAACTTGAATACCCTTGAGTGGTTCATGGTACTATGCTGAATTTTACTAGAAAGTATGCTTTAAGCACCTAAGGATAATTTGTCCCCTTCATTGTTGATGACAAAAAGGGGGAGTAGAAAAACACAGTTGTAGAACCAATATATGAAATGCAAAATACAAATTTACAATCATACTCGAAAGTTGAATTAGAAGAGTTAAAATTGAAGAATATTGGCTTTAAGATAATTGCCCCTTCTGGAAAAGAAAGGGGGAGTCAAAAAGGAACTTAGCTCTCAATTGTCTTTAGCATCCATCTACATTTTAACTTGATTGAAATTCAGTAGATATGCTAAAATTGCCTAAGAGCTATTAAGATCAATTTTATGCATAAGGATAGAACTGAAAATTGACTATTTTGAATTATGCACATTGTATCTAGCTCTAATCAAAACATTAGACTTGTACATCTGATCAAATACTGTGTATATGTTTAAATTTCGAATTTTGGCATATACTCAGTATTGCTGGTGGTCCAAACCGAGAACGATTGGCACAGCGGTGTGAACGGGGTTCCGTCTGAGTCGCCTTGGTTGGTGTTGATTACGCTCCATTTTTCCACCAGAAAACCTGCAAGCAAGCCTCGCACCACCACTGGGGTAGTGGGGGGCCCTCCGACGATCAAGTCAGAGGAGATTGGAGGAGAAGGAGAGATAATTGCAGGTAGTAGGAGAATGCGCTGGAAGTTCTTGCTTACCTCCCCCCTTCTCCCCCCAGCCGCATATATACCAGGCTGGGGGGTCCTTCTGGGGGGTTGATCATCGTGTGGCACGATGGAGTTGCCACTTGACATGGCCGTTACTCGGGCGTCGTGGGGTAGCGCTGGGTACGGCCATGACAGGGCATAGTGGAGCTCCGCTTTGTACGGCTGTTACAGGAGATCGTGGAGCAGCGCCGGATACGACCGTTGTAGGGAGTAGTGGAGCAGAGGGTCGCGGCGTGCTTCAGGGGAATCAGCCTGTCGTTGTCGAGAGATTGCCGACTCGGGGTCGGATTGCTGGATCAAGGGGCAGCCGACTCGGGGTCGGGCTGCGAGGCCGAAGATATCCGACTCGGGGTCGGGTTACTGGATCAAGGGGCAGCCGACTCGGGGTCGGGCTGCGAGGCCGAAGATATCCGACTCGGGGTCGGGTTACTGGATCAAGGGGCAGCCGACTCGGGGTCGGGCTGCGAGGCCGAAGATATCCGACTCGGGGTCCGGGTTACTGGATCAAGGGGCAGCTGTAATCTTCTAGGGCGCGCGTGCCGGTCACGTGGGGCATGGTGGCTGAGTTCTCCCGTAACAGTAGCCCCCCACTTCCGAGCCTGGAGCCAGAAGGGGAACGGGTGAAGGAAGTGATGCTTCGAGATTGTCCGCCATCCCTCGGAGAGGGCACGCGCTTCGAGCTCCCCGCTTCTTTATGGCGTATGGCGGTTGTTGCTGACCTGGCAGTCCTGAGGATTTCGGCGGACATCCTTCCTTAATGGCGTCGATTCGCCTTTGGGGCGCGAGCGACCCTTCGGCAGCCAGGCGTCCTCTGGCGTCACCGAGGCGTCACCCACCTTTCCGCCTATTTAACCGGGGGTCCTCCTCCGTCCGCCTTTCTCTTTACAGACATCTTCGAGTTTCTCCTTTGCGCTGCCGTCATCGCCGTTGGACTGTTGCTTGCTCCTCCTTTGACGCTCTCGGAGCCGTTCTTCCTTCTCTTCCGGTGAGTTGCTCCATTCTTTAATTTAGGGCTCTCCATACTCTCCTTTTGTATTAGTGTACTCCAGTCGTTCCGGTCTTTTCCCCCTTCTCGACCCTGTCCTGACCGTAGATTCACTGGCCATTAGGGATGGGCGAAGTGAGAGCAGACCGCATTAAGTCGGAGTTGGCCGCCGAAGACCTAGATAGGTTCGTGGCTCGATACCATCTTCCCGAGGCCCTGCAATGTTACGCTCCCGGGGCCTGAGGAGAGGATGTCCCACCCTCCTCCGGGGAAGGTTGCCATCAATGAGGGCATTCTTCAGGCCGGGTTCCGCTTTCCCCCCTCGGACTTAGTCGTTCAGGTGCTTCGGGGTTTAAGAGTGGCGCCGACGCAGCTGGTGCCGAACTCATGGCGCGCCCTGACAGCCTTTCAGGTTCTCTGCCGCATGCACGAGGTTCCCGCCACCCTGAATGTCTTTTGGGAATGCTACGGCCTGAGTGGCCACCCCCAGGATAAAGGGTGGTGGTGCTTTGCGGCGCGGCGAGGGTGCGGCCTCGTCAAGGAGGCTCCCACCTCCATTCACGGCTGGAAGGAGCGCTTCTTTTTCGTTGACGCAGATCCCTCTTGGGGAATCAGGGCAACCTGGGAGACGCCGATGAAGTCCCCGATTGGCCTATCGAGGTTGTCGAGGGAGGAATCCGACGGCGTCGCCGTCTTGAAGGAGTTGGTTGCCGAGGGTCGGCTCCCCCCGGTGTGTCGCCTTATTTCCGAGGATACCTTGGTGAACGTCGGTCTGAGCTCGGTCCCCACTGACCGTGAGCCCGCCACCATTTCTTTTTTAGCTCTTTTCTCCTCTTTCGTTTCGTTCTTTCCTTCAGTTTCTCAACCTCCGACCACCTCGTCCTTTTTGCAGAGATCGACGACGTCATGCGGTCGGACAAGGCAACGGCTGTTGGTAGGACGTCCTACTGGAAGCAGTCCAGGAGGAAGAAACGAGCTCCTCCGAGCGGGGCTCCACCGGCGAAGAAGTCCCGCCGGCAGGCGACTCCGACGCCGACAGACGGGTCCGGACCCACCGATCAGGGGGACGCCGCGGGCGCGGACCGGGAGTTGATGCTGTATCAGCCCTCCGATGCCGAGAATACCGTTTCTCCGGAGGCATCACCCGGGCGCGCCCGAGATGGACGGGTCGGACGTGATCGGTCCCAGCCCAGCCTTCGACTCGGTCGGCTCCGGATGATACGAGGAGGGACGCGCCGAGGCCCCGGCCGAGCGGGACCCTGTCAATTCCAGGGGCGGTCCCCGCCCCGAACATGGTCAGCATGACTCTTCCCCAAGCGATGGGTAAGGGTAAGGCTGCAGAACCACCGTCCGACTCCGGGGAGAAGTCGGGGTCGGCCTTCACTTTCGCCGGCGCCCGAAACCTCATCGAGACGGTACTGCTGGAGAAGGACCGCAGGCAGGTCCGGGAGATGAGGGTCCCTGACGTTGGGGGCTGCCAGCTGCGTCTGTCTCATGTCGGTGAGTGTTCTTTCGGTCGCTTTCATCATTTATAGGCTCTGTTGATCCCCGCCTGACGCCCTCGTTTTTTCCTATCTCTTAGCTCGCCCAGTACATGATCCGCCTGGAGGAGTGCTACGAGGAACAGGCGAGGCTTCTGGCGAGGGCCGAGAGCCAACTGAAGGCAACAGAAGAGGGAGGTCAGGCTGCGGCGGGGAGGACGACCAGGGACCTCGAGACGAGGCTCCAGGTGGCCGAAGAGCGGGCACTCGGCTTCGCCACCCTCGAGAAGCAACTGTTGGAGGCTCGGAGAGCAACTCAAGGTTTGCCTCAGGTCTCGAGGGCGAGATCAAGAAGGCGGAGAGCGGGCCGAGAAGCAGTCCCGGAAGGCTGCCGGACTACCGGGAGAGGTGGGAGAAGGACCCAGCGGTCAGCCGACACGCCCGCAACCGAACCCGGTCTCTTTGAAGCCAAGCTGGGCGAATTGGAGTCGGCCTTTGGAGAAGTCCGCCGCGAGCGACCAGGAGCTTCATTCGCGCCTGGAGGAGGCTGAGGCTGCTCGCATTGCTGCCGAGCGTGAAGCACAAGGAGGCTCAGGCTGATCTGCTGAGGGTCTCCTCCGAGGCGGATGACCGGATTGTGGCGAAGGTCTTGGAGGCGAAGGCTCAGATTATGGAGCGGGCAGAGGCGACGCTGGCCGAGAAGAGTGCGGAGATCGGGCGTCCAGGCGGTACAGGCTTATCGTCAGTCCGCCGAGTTCACCCGTGATATGTCGGAGGCGGTACAGGCCTATCGTCAGTCCGACGAGTTCGTCCGTGATATGTCGGACGCGGGGTCCGACTCCTTTGTCTTAGGCTTCGAGGAAGGCCTGGCAAGGGTGTCGGCTAAGTACCCCGAAATTGACCTGAGTGGGATCTCCCTTCTCGACTCCCCTCCGGCGCCATTGCCTGCTGCTTCTCCAACCGTCTCCCTACCCCCTACGGACGTGCCCGACGTTCTCGACCCGGGGGTTCCTCCAAGCTGACCTTCTGTATTTTGTTCTTTTCTTTGTGTGTTGGCGTTTTGCCAAGTTGTATGGGTCTCAGCCCTGAAACAATGAAAGTTAATGCAACTAGAGTTTCTTCATTTCACTTTCGTCCTTCTTCTTTTTAACTCTTGGTAGCGTCTCGCTGACTCCCGACTCTTGAAATTCTTCTGGCGCTAGGCCAGGCATCCGAGGGTTAGGCCTCAGGAAATTCTTCCGGCGCTAAGCCAGGCATCCGAGGGTTAGGCCTCAGGAAATTCCTCCGGCGCTAAGCCAGGCATCCGAGGGTTAGGCCTCAGGAAATTCTTCCGGCGTTAAGCCAGGCATCCGAGGGTTAGGCCTCAGGAAATTCTTCCGGCGCTAAGCCAGGCATCCGAGGGTCAGGCCTCAGGAAATTCTTCCGGCGCTAAGCCAGGCATCCGAGGTCAGGCCTCAGGAAATTCTTCCGGCGCTAAGCCAGGCATCCGAGGGTTAGGCCTCAGGAAATTCTTCCGGCGCTAGCCAGGCATCCGAGGGTTAGGCCTCAGGAATTCTTCCGGCGCTAGCAGGCATCCGAGGGTTAGGCCTCAGGAAATTCGTCGTTGTCGGCCAAGGCTGGCGCAAGCCGAGGCGACCGTCGGGCTTCAGGCTAGTCTGCTCCCGGGATGATCTCGGGTAGCCGGCATCCGAGGTTAGCCTCAGGAAATTCCCGCTAGGGCATCTAGGCCTCAGGAAATTCTTCCGGCGCTAAGCCAGGCATCCGAGGTAGGCCTCAGGAATTCCGCTAGCCAGGCATCCGAGGGTTAGGCCTCAGGAAATTCTTCCGGCACTAAGCCAGGCATCCGAGGGTTAGGCCTCAGGAAATTCTTCCGGCGCTAAGCCAGGCATCCGAGGGTTAGGCCTCAGGAAATTCTTCCGGCGCTAAGCCAGGCATCCGAGGGTTAGGCCTCAGGAAATTTCGCTCGTTGGTCGGCCAAGGCTGGCGCAAGCCGAGGCGACCGGTCGGGGCTTCAGGCTAGTCTGCTCCCAGGATGATCATCGGGTTAGCCTGGCATCCGAGGGCCGAGCCTCGGGAGATTCCGCTCGTTGGTCGGCCAAGGCTGGCGCAAGCCGAGGCGACCGGTCGGGGCTTCAGGCTAGTCTGCTCCCGGGATGATCATCGGGTTAGCCTGGCATCCAAGGGCCGAGCCTCGGGAAATTCCGCTCGTTGGTCGGCCAAGGCTGGCGCAAGCCGAGGCGACCGGTCGGGGCTTCAGGCTAGTCTGCTCCCGGGATGATCATCGGGTTAGCCTGGCATCCAAGGGCCGAGTCTCGGAAATTCCGCTCGTTGGTCGGCCAAGGCTGGCGCAAGCCGAGGCGACCGTCGGGGCTTCAGGCTAGTCTGCTCCCGGGATGATCATCGGGTTAGCCTGGCATCCAGGGCCGAGCCTCGGGAAATTCCGCTCGTTGGTCGGCCAAGGCTGGCGCAAGCCGAGGCGACCGGTCGGGGCTTCAGGCTAGTCTGCTCCCGGGATGATCATCGGGTTAGCCTGGCATCCAAGGGCCGAGCCTCGGGAAATTCCGCTCGTTGGTCGGCCAAGGCTGGCGCAAGCCGAGGCGACCGGTCGGGGCTTCAGGCTAGTCTGCTCCCGGGATGATCATCGGGTTAGCCTGGCATCCAAGGGCCGAGCCTCGGAAAATTCCGCTCGTTGGTCGGCCAAGGCTGGCGCAAGCCGAGGCGACCGGTCGGGGCTTCAGGCTAGTCTGCTCCCGGGATGATCATCGGGTTAGCCTGGCATCCAAGGGCCGAGCCTCGGGAAATTCCGCTCGTTGGTCGGCCAAGGCTGGCGCAAGCCGAGGCGACCGGTCGGGGCTTCAGGCTAGTCTGCTCCCGGGATGATCATCGGGTTAGCCTGGCATCCGAGGGCCGAGCCTCGGAAAATTCCGCTCGCTGGTCGTGCGCCTGTCGCTTGCCGCCCGACGGGATTTCTCCATGGCCAGCTGCGATTGTATTTCTCCTCCTCTCCAAGCGTCGCCTGGGGAACACCAGATGGGCATTAAGTGCTAATTAAGGGTTACCTGGGAAATCGGATCGCCAGTTGCTGCTTGCGAGGAGTGTCAGTTAAGCGGCCGCGATACGCGCGTTCTTCGAGGCGGATGCGGCCTGGGGCGCGAGCGGAGATACGTGGACCTAGGGGTACAGGCCACCCGGAGTGTCCTGCACAAAAATGCGATTAAGAAGAATGACGCTTAGGAAATCGCGGAAAGATACGCCTTGAGAGCCGGATCGGCTCCGGATTCAATGCGCCCGCATTTATTGGAGCCACCCGTATCGGAACGACCGGGGGGCCGCAGTTTGGCTATAAATATAGGTGCAGGTGCGATGGAGCCTGCAAGCCGGAGCTGTTCAGGTTGCCATGGATCGTGGGCCTCTCTCCGGCGCATGGTTGAGAGACCCCTGCCGAAGGAACGGGAGGCGCGCCCTTCGCGACTTCCGCCAACTAGCCGTTTCATCTGGGATCAACAAGGAGGTTCTCCCCGGCGGAACTCCGCTCTAGGCGTTTCATCCGGGATCACGTCTCCCCTCCTTGAAGTTCGGCCCTCCCGATTGAGCTCCGCACCAGGTGCTTGATCCGGGACCGCGCCTCCATATGCTCTTCCCCCTTGTATTCCTTCTCTCCCCTAACACTGGGAGGACCGGAATATCCTTGGAGGTGGCGTTCCCCTGGAGGCAGCGGGAGCTTCGTCTGCGGCGGCTCCTCGTCTCTTCGTGGGGCGTGGATGGCGCCTCCGGTTGGAGGCAGTGTGGACTTCTCCTTCGTCCACTTCTTCTTCATCCGCGCCGGCTCTTCGTCTCTTTCGTGAGACGCCGATGGCGCCTCCGGTTGGAAGCACCCACTTCCGGTGGGATTGCAGCCGCTTCAGATGGAGGTTTCGGGATCCCAGATCTTCAGCTCCTCGGAGTCTCCACCTCTTCTTTACTTTCTTTACACCCTAATTCCCCTCTGGGAATTCCTTGTAATCACACGAGCACGCCGTTGTAACCAGAAATTATTGAAATGCAAAGTGTTATACATTTTTGAACTGTCTTTCTGGCATCGTCGTTCTACTGGTAATACATCCGCAGGTTAGCGGAATTCCAGCTCCTTAGAATTTTCTCGACCATCTAGGGCCTCCAACTGGTAGGAGCCAGGTCGGTTACCCCAGCGAACCTTATACGGGCCTTCCCAATTTGGCGCTAGCTTCCCACCTTCCGCAGGTTGAGATGCTTTAGCTCGCCTTAGCACCAGATCTCCGATTCTGAAAAGCTTCGGTCGGACCTTGAGAGTTGTAATATCGGGCCACCCTCCGCTGATACATCGCCATCCGAACCTGCGCCATTTCCCTCGCTTCTTCCAAGAGATCCAGGTTCCCTCGGAGTTGCTCCGAATTGGCCTCGGGTCGGTGCGCGGCCACCCGAGGTGAGGGGAGTCCGAGCTCCACGGGGACAACGGCTTTCCGTGCCATAGGTTAGGCTGAAAGGCGTCTCCCCGGTAGGGGTCCGATGCGTGGTCCGATACGCCCAAAGGACATTCTCGAGTTCTTCGACCCAAGCTTGCCCCGTCCGACCGATTCGCGCTTTGATTCCTTGGAGGATTGTCCGATTTGTGACCTCGGCCGTCGCCGTTGGTTTGGGGATGCGACACAGATGTGAACCGATGCTCGATCCCGAACTCCTCGCAGAAGTCACGGAAATGCTTGTTGTCGAACTGTCGGCCATTATCCGAGATGAGGACCCGAGGTACCCCAAATCGGACAATGATGTTCTTCTTCACGAACTTCCGGACTTGCACCTCCGTGATAGTGGCCAGCGGCTCTGCCTCCACCCACTTGGTGAAGTAGTCGATTGCAACAATCAAAAATTTCCGCTGAGCTGAAGCGACGGGGAATGGTCCGAGGATATCCATTCCCCACTGGGCGAAGGGCCAGGGTGCAGTGATTGGTGCCAAGGGGACAGAAGGGACTCTCTGGACGTTGGCGTGGCGCTGGCAGGCGTCGCATTTCCGTACATGATCCTTTGAGTCCTCCAACAAGGTAGGCCAATAATAGCCTTGCCTCATGATCTTGTGCGCCAAGGACCTAGCCCCCAAGTGGGATCCGCAAACGCCTTCGTGGACTTCGCCGAGGACGTAGGCCGCTTCCGAGGGGCGGAGGCATTTTAAGAGGGGGCGGTGAACGAGGTCCGATACAGCCTCCCTTCATTGAGTACGTAGTGGGCGGACTTCATAACAAGTCGCCGAGCTTGATCTTCGTCTTCAGGGAGGATCCCTTCGGCGAGGTAGGCGAACAAGCGGGTCCATCCAAGACGGCTCCGGGTCAATCGCCATCACCGCTCCAGCCTCGGCCGATGCTCGGGGCATCCAGGGTCTCCAGGTAGATCGCCCTCGACAAGTTGTGCGCGTCTGCGCTCACTAAGCGGGACAGCCTGTCGGCCCTGGCATTTTCACTTCTTGGGACCTGCTGGATGTCGACACTGCCGAGGTCGGGAATGAGTGCTTGCACCTTCCGGACGTAATTCTGCATGGTCGGGTTCCGGGCTTCGAACTCCCCACGGACCTGCCCGACCACCAGCTGGGAGTCGGTGAAGACCTTCAGGCGCCGGATGCCGAGCTCCTTGGTGAGTTTGAGTCCCGTGACTAGGGCCTCATACTCCGCCTCGTTGTTGGTCACTGGAAATCCGAACCTCAAGCATACTCGGCTATCACTCCATCAGGGCTGGTGAGGACCAGCCCGGCCCCTCCACCTTCGGGGTTCGACGACCCATCGATGTGAAGCGTCCAAATCGGGAGGTCGAGGCTAGGTGTTTCCGGCGACCTAGGTTCCGCCTCCTGCACCGTGCACTCAGCGAGGAAATCCGCGAGCGCCTGGGCCTTGATGGCGGGTCGGGGCTGGTAGCGGATGTCGAACTCACCAAGTTCTACTGCCCACTTCACCAGCCATCCCGCATTCTCAGGATTGCTGAGGATCTGCCGCAGCGGTTGATTGGTCAAGAGGGTGACAGAATGGGCCTGGAAATAGGGGCGAAGCCTCCTGGTCGCGGTCAGCAGCGCGAAGGCGATCTTTTCAGCCTTCGTATACCGCATCTCGGCATCCCGTAGGACCCGGCTGATGTAGTACACAGGCTTCTGGAGCTTTGCCTCTTCCCGAACCAGTACCGCACTGACGGCGGTTGGGGAGACCGCCAGATAGAGGTAGAGCATCTCCCCTTCTTGCGGCTTGGACAGCAGGGGAGGAGACGCCAAGTATTCCTTGAGCTGGTCGAATGCTGCTTGACATTCGGCCGTCCAGAGGAAGTCTTTCGGGCGTTTCAACACCTTGAAGAAAGGTTGGCAGCGTTCGGCCGACTTTGCCACAAATCGTCCGAGCGCGGCGACCCTCCCAGCGAGCTCCTGAACCTCCTTCACTTTGGTCGGAGGGGACATATCTTGGATGGCATTGATTTTGTCAGGGTTGGCTTCGATCCCCCGCTGGTTGACAATGAAACCGAGGAACCTCCCGGCCGAAGCGCCAAAGTCGCACTTCGCTGGGTTCAGCTTCATGCGAAACTTCCGCAGGGTGGCGAAAGTCTCCTCCAGATCCGCGATGTGCTGGTCTGCATGGCGGCTCTTCACCAGCATATCGTCCACGTACACCTCCATGTTCCGGCCGATTTGCTCTTTGAAGATTTTGTTGACGAGGCGCTGGTAAGTGGCGCCAGCATTCTTCAGACCGAAGGGCATTACCTTGTAACAGTACAGCCCCCGGTCTGTTATAAAGGCAGTTTTCTCCTCGTCCTGTGGAGCCATCATTATCTGGTTGTAGCCAGAGAAGGCGTCCATGAAAGACAGTAGCTGATATCCGGAAGTCGCGTCGACCAGTTGGTCCTATCCGCGGAAGCGGAAAGCTATCCTTGGGGCATGCCTTGTTCAGGTCGGTGTAGTCGACGCACATCCTCCACTTTCCGCTCGCCTTCCGGACAAGTACGACATTTGCCAGCCATTCGGGGTAGCTGACCTCCCTTATGAATCCTGCCTCCAAGAGCTTGTCTACCTCCTGGTCGACCACTCGGATCCGATCCGGGGCAACAGTGTCTCTTCTTCTGCTTTACTGGTCGGTGGGTTGGGTCGACGTTGAGGGCGTGAGAAATGACCTCCGGGTCGATCCCAGGTACATCGGCCGCCGACCAGGCAAATACATCGGCGTTGGCTCGGAGGAATTCCACCAACCGAGCCGAGCTCCCGGGTCGAGATTGGTGCCGACCCGGACCGTCCGGTCCGGGCGACCTTCCCTCGAGGGGAACTTCGATCACACCTTCGGCCGGCTCCCCCGTGCCGCAAGGCCACCTCGTCTCTGGCGTCGAGGGACTCGACGCTTAAGGCTTCTACGGGCTTCTTCCCTTTGAGAGTTGCTAGGAAACATTGCCTTGCGTCGGTTGGTCACCTCGGACCTCTCCAATCCCGGCCGCCGTGGGGAACCGCATGAGCAAGTGGTACGTTGAGACCACCGCGCGAAGGGCGTTCAGTCCGGGTCGTCCGAGGATAGCGTTGTAGGCCGAGGGAACACGGACGACCAAGAACCCGAGCCGCACCGTGGCTTCTGCGGGTGCAACGCCCGCAGTCACAGGCAGCTCAACGACACCTTCGGCCGAGACAGCGTCTCCAGTGAATCCTATGAGGGGGGTGGATGTTTTGTGCAACAATTGTCTGGACAAGCTCATCTTTTGGAAGGCCTCGTAAAACCAAAATATCAGCTGAGCTTCCACTATCCACAAGAACACGCCTTACATCATAGTTTGCCATAGTGAGGGAGATCACCATGGCGTCGTCGTGGGGGGTCTGAACCCCCTTTACATCTTCATCACAAAAAGTGATTACATTACCGACCCTCTGCCTCTTTGCGACGGCTGCCCCTGATGCTTCAGTCGAGCCCCCTGCGTTCCTCTCGGGCCGGGGGCAGCCCCCAGTGATAGTATGGATCACGCCCGCGACGGGTCCGATTCTGCTCCCGAGGCTTCCGGAGGGGCCGGGTCGGCCGGACGCGAGTCTGCGGGGGGACGTCGGTCGTTCACATATCGACCGAGACGCCCTCGGTCGGATGAGAGCCTCGATCTCGTCCCGAAGCTGGAAGCAGTCTTCGGTGTCGTGGCCGTGGTCCCGGTGGTACTCACAGTACGCCCGAGAGGGCCTCCTCCCAGGGATCTTCTTCATCTGTCTCGGGACCGGGAGGTCCTCCCGCCCTTGATTTCCATGAGGATCTGGGCCCGGGGAGTCAGGAGAGGAGTGTACCGGTTGAAACGTCGGGGCGGAGAACGAGGGCGTGGGGCGCCGTGGTTCCTCGCCGGCGACAGGCTTCTGCGCCGACGTTGAGGCGTCGGGCTCCTCCCCTGGCGTGCCTCTTTTCGCCTTTTCTTCCCGAGCTTTGGAGGGATCTCGGCGGCCTCCTTGCTCCGGTGGGCGGCCGCCTCCTCGGCGTCCGCATACTGGTTCGCCCGGGACAACAGCTCCGGGAAGCTCCGCGGCAGGCGTTTGTCCAGGGAGAAGGTGAGTCCTGCCCTTTCGGAAGCCACGCTTCAGGGCTGAAAGAGCCACCTCCTGGCTCAGGTTCCGGACTTCCAGCGTAGCCTTGTTGAAGCGGGTAAGATAATCCCGCAAGCTTTCTCCCTCGTTTTGCCGGACATCAAAGAGGGAGTCGGAGACCAGTCGCCGCCGGCTACTGACGGCGAAATGGGTGATGAAGAGGCGAGTAAACTGGTCGAAGGACTGGATCGAGTTAGCCTCCAAGCCGGCGAACCACGCCCTTGCCGGGCCACGGAGGGTCGCTGGGAAGGCCTTGCAGAGGAGAGGATCTGATGCTCCGTGGAGGAGCATAAGAGTCCTGAAACTCTCGACGTGATCTCGCGGGTCCGCCGCCCCGTCATAGGGCTCGATCGCCGGCATTTTAAACCCCGGCGGATTCGGGGTCCGCAGGATCCTCGAGGCAAGCGCCGGCTGGGAGGAGATCTCCAAGTCGGCGAAGGGATCTTTGGAGTGGCCCTTCAGGACCTGGAGTTGTCGGTGGAGATCGTCCACCCGCCGGTCCAGAGAGCGCGACCGATGGGTGGGAGACAAGGAGCACCGAGAGGGGGACCGACTGGAGCGCGGTTCCTTGAGGACTGGGGGGTCTGGGAACGCGCCCGGGCCCGCCTCTCGTACCCCGCGCAGCTCCGATGGGAAGGTCCCGGCAGAATGGACCGTGCTCGAGATCTTCTTCGCGCCGGCGCTCCTCCCCATGGGAGAGGAAGGAGCGCGGGTTGAGGAGGACAGGTGAGCGCTCAGGGAGCAGCGGCTCCTGGGCCCGCTGCGGCGCCCCGAGACATCACACCCTGCAGGTTCTGCACTGTCTCCGCGAGGGTGCGAACCTGCTGGGCTAACTGGTCGAACTGAGCGGCTTCGACCATCTGAATGGGGGGTGGAACGGTGGAGTGTTGCTGAGAATGTGTTGGAGACGCAGCGGCCTCGCCCGGCCGGGGCGCGAGAGGCCCCGCGACCGGAGGCATTGGAAGCTCCACGACCACCTCGCCGTGCCATTACGATCGCTCTAAGATTCGTCCCTTCCTCTAGCGCCAACTGTTGCTGGTGGTCCAAACCGAGAACGATTGGCACAGCGGTGTGAACGGGGTTCCGTCTGAGTCGCCTTGGTTGGTGTTGATTACGCTCCACCTTTCCACAGAAAACCTGCAAGCAAGCCTCGCACCACCACTGGGGTAGTGGGGGCCCTCCGACGATCAAGTCAGAGGAGATTGGAGGAGAAGGAGAGATAATTGCAGTAGTAGGAGAATGCACTGGAAGTTCTTGCTTACCTCCCCCCTTCTCCCCCCAGCCGCATATATACCAGGCTGGGGGGTCCTTCTGGGGGGTTGATCATCGTGTGGCACGATGGAGTTGCCACTCGACATGGCCGTTACTTGGGCGTCGTGGGGTAGCGCTGGGTACGGCCATGACAGGGCGTAGTGGAGCTCCGCTTTGTACGGCTGTTACAGGAGATCGTGGAGCAGCGCCGGATACGACCGTTGTAGGGAGTAGTGACAGAGGGTCGCGGCGTGCTTCAGGGGAACAGCCTGTCGTTGTCGAGAGATTGCCGACTCGGGGTCGGATTGCTGGATCAAGGGGCAGCCGACTCGGGGTCGGGCTGCGAGGCCCGAAGATATCCGACTCGGGGTCGGGATTACTGGATCAAGGGGCAGCCGACTCGGGGTCGGGCTGCGAGGCCGAAGATATCCGACTCGGGGTCGGATTGCTGGATCAAGGGGCAGCCGACTCGGGGTCGGGCTGCGAGGCCGAAGATATCCGACTCGGGGTCGGGTTACTGGATCAAGGGGCAGCTGTAATCTTCTAGGGCGCGCGTGCCGGTCACGTGGGGCATGGTGGCTGAGTTCCCCGGTAACACTCAGTGTTTTGTCATCATCAAAAAGGGGGAGATTGTTGACCCCCTAATGGATTTTGATGAATATAAAACACTAGAGTATAATTCCATTTATCTTAACAATTTACTTGAGAATTTTAGGTGTTTAATTAAGAATATTGTTAAGAAATGTCTAGGCAAGTTCCCATAATTTTTATGAATTTATTGAAGAATTTTTTGAGTTGAAGAAAACAGATCAGGGACAGCCGAGACGTCTCCGGTTTGTCCCAGAGACGTCTCTGGCACAAACAGGAAGAACTGGCACGTCGGGAGACGTCCCCGGCACCTGGCGAGGCGTCTCGCAGGGTCGGAGTCGACTCTCTCAGTAGCGGAGTCGACTCTCTCAGTGGCGGCAGAAAGGCTGATTTCAAAAGATGCGCGCGAGCCGTCTCCCACCAGGACGCGGAGTCGTCCCCGCAAGTGAAAAAAGCAGACTTCCCGAGTCGTCCCCGAGTAGCGGAGTCGGCTCTCTCAGGGTATTCCAGAGGATGTCTTTTTCAGTGATAAGGCAGCGGAGACGTCCCCTGAAAGAGCGGAGTCGACTCTCTCAGAGAATTCCAGAAGACATGTTTTTTCGGAGATATAACGGCGAGTCGTCCCCAAGGCAGCGGAGTCGTCCCCATGCAAGAAAAGCGCAAACAAGCCCGAGACGTCCCCGTAAAGCGCCGAGGCGACCCTCTCAGAAAAACAGAAAAACAAGATTCAAACCATTCATCATCAGAGTCGCCCCCGGTAAGCGCCGAGTCGACCCCAAACATCGTACAAAAGTAAAAATCTTACAGCCGAGACGTCTCGCGATGAAGCGGAGACGGTCTCCGGAGCGCCTGGGATGCGACTGACAACTTTTGCAAGGTTTGGTTGAATTTCAAATCTCTTTAACTTTATCTCTAACGGCTATATTTTGCTTTTTGGGCTATAAAAGGGAGCTCTTAAGTGCTTTCCCAACAACTTCGCAAAACCCAACACAAGATCATTCAAGAGGAAGAAAGAAAAAGAGTTCAAGGGAGTTAGTGCATTCAAGTGAAGAAATCAAGTGCCTTCAAGCTTCCCAAGTGATTCGTGCTCAACTACTCTCTTCCGCTAGGCATTCATAAGCTCACATTCAAGCCAACGCGATCCACATCGGAAGAACCACCATTTTCCATGCTTCCAACGGCTAAAGGGTTCTTCCGGTTTCATTGTTTATCATTGTTATATTTGCTTATTTAGAGCTTTCAAATCTTTGTAAAACTTTTTCAATATTGTGCTTGTTCCAGTCAAGAGACTTTGGGAAACAGGGAAAGGCCGTGCCAAGCCTAGTGAAATTGGGGGGTTTTAGGGTTTCTTGTTATAGCCCGGGTGTTAAACAACGAGTTGGGTAGTGCACTCGCAAAACTACCATACTGTAATCTTGGATTTATAGTGGAAATTTCCAAGGTGCTTTAGGGGAGTGGAATGTAGGAGCAGTGGAAGCTCCGAACCCTATAAAAGCTTGTGTTTGCGATTGTCCTGTTTTCATACGCTTTATTTTTTACTTTAGCCTCATACATTTGTGTGTTTTAGTATTTTTAATTAGACAAAAAAGTTTTAAAACCACTCAATTCACCCCCTCTTGGGTGACCATCTCTGGGCAACACCTGACATCTAGTAGAGCATACAAGGTCGTCAACAAGAGACACTTCCTCCGTTGTTGAAGAATCCATTCATGTTGTTTTTGATGAAGCTAATGGATTCTTCTGAAAAGAAGAAGATGGTGATGCAGGTATACTTAAAGACAGAATGAAGGAGTTCTCCATACAAGACAAACAACATGAGGATGAAATCAAGGAAGATACAATTCAGCAAGATGAAGAAGATCAACCCCAAGCAAGAAATCAAGATCTTCCGAGGGAATGGAGGGTATGCACATGGTCATCCAAGGGATCTAATCCTTGGTGATCCTTCACAAGGGGTAAGGACAATATCCTCGTTAAGAAATACTAGTAATTATCTTGCATTCGTTTCCCAAATAGAGCCCAAATCACTAGAGGAAGCCGAAAAAGATGAAAATTGGATAAATGCTATGCAAAGAGGAATTAAACCAATTTGAAAGAAAAATCAAGTTTGGACTCTAATGAAAAGACCCCCTAATATTTCGATTATAGCACTAAGTGGGTATAATAGAAATAAACTAGATGAAAGATGGAAGTAGTAATAAGAAACAAAGCTAGGTTGGTAGCCAAAGGCTACAATCAGGAAGAAGGCATAGATTTTGATGAAACTTTCGCTCCTATTGCTAGGTTAGAGGCTATTAGACTAACTTTTGGCAATATGCATGGCTTCATGATTTCAAACTCTATCAAATGGATGTAAAAAGTGCTTTTTTAAATGTTATATAATGGAGGAAGTTTATGTAGAACAACCTCCAGGTTTTGAAAACCACTTACATCCAGATCATGTTTTTAAATTGCATAAAGCATTGTATGGAACTTAAGCAAGCCCCTAGGGCATGGTATGAAAGATTAAGTAATTTCCTAATTGAAAATAAGTTTAAAAGAGGAAATGTGAACAAAACACTCTTCATTAAAAGTAAAAGGGAATGACTTATTGCTTGTGCAAATTTATGTGGATTATATAATTTTTGGTGCTACTAATGATAGTCTTTGTCAAGAGTTTGCTAAGCTTATGCAAGCTAATTTGAAATGAGCATGATGGGTGAGCTCAACTTCTTCCTTGGGCTGCAAATAAAACAATCAGAGGAAAGGCATCTTCATCAGTCAGTCCAAATATATCAAGAAATGTTGGAGAAGTTCAAGATGAAGGATGCAAAGGAAAATCAGCACACCCATGGGCTCAAGTTGCAAGCTTGACAAAGATGAAAAAGGTAAAAGTGTAGACTGCAAATTGTACAGAGGTTATGATAGGGTCTTTACTTTACCTACTGTAGTAGACCAGACATATTATTCAGTGTTGCATGTGTGCTAGATACCAAGCATGTCCTAAGGAATCACACTTGCAAGCTGGTTAAAAAATATTCAAATATCTAGTAGGGACATCTAATGCAGGTTTATGGTATTCTAAACAATCTGATTTAAATTTAATTGCTTATTCCGATGCTGATTTGCCGGGTGCAAACTCGACAAAAAAAAGCATAAGTGGCACTTGTCAATTCTAGGGTACTAACTTGGTTTCTTGGTTTAGCAAGAAACAGAATTCAGTTGCCTTGTCCACAGCTGAGCTGAAGTACATTGCAGCCGGAAGTTGTTGTGCCAGGTTCTTTGGATTAAGCAACAACTTGAAGATTTTGGTATCAAAATGGACAACATTCCAATTAGATGTGATAATACAAGTGCAATTAATTTAACAAAAAATCCTGTCCAACACTCTAAATCAAACACACATAGAGATTAGGCATCACTTTATAAGGGATCATGTGCTGAAAAATGATGTATTGATTGAGTATGTATGCACTAAAAATCAATTGGCCGATATCTTTACAAAGCCCTTTTGTAAAAGATAGGTTCAACTTTTTACAGGAATGCTTTGTGGCTTGTATGATCCTAGCAAGTAGATTGAATTTGTAATGCAAGCATGTTTTTGATTTCAACACTATAGCTTAAATGATTTAACTTGTCAACGCATATGCAATGCTTTGAATGCTCTAGAGATACATGTGAATGCTACTCAAACTAATAATACACTTCGAGGTCACATATAGCAAACCTAGTGCCTAATAAGTAAAAACATGAATCTATCAAAGTTAATGACGAATTGTTTGACTTTCCGGAGGATGGTTTACCCTCCCTTGGACTCTTCATAGAGATATTTTCAGAGCCTATTCCATAGGCATCGAAATTTTGGTCCAAATATTCCTCATTTCAATATGATAACTCAAAAATCCATTGTCAAGCTTTTATAGGATGTATTACTAAGGGGAAGGATCACAATCAAGCTCACTTTATATTCGCCAAAAAGAAATTAAACGAATCATTGAGCTTAAATAAAACAAATTGGGAAAAGAAAGGAACGTTCTCTGGCAAATCACCGAGACGTCCCCCCGGCGAGACGTCTCGCATTAGTCGCGGAGACGTACTCGGGGATAGAATGAATGTTTTTTTTAAATAGGTCGAAACAACTCGAGTCGTCCCGAGCTGACTTCCTTCGTCCCCAACGAAACCCTAAACCCTAGCATCCATCTTCTCTCCACCACAATCGAACCGAAATCTCCCCCCATTTCCCTAGATTCCGATCAATGGCACCTAAGAAAGCTAGGCGTAGTGGTGGGAATGCGTCCTAGGTAGCAAACGACGAGGAACGGGAGGGAAGAGTCCTCTGCGCCGTACTCCTCCGGTTGCTCCGCCAACCGTGACCCCCTCCTGTGCGAATCGCACAGTAACCACAGGTAGATACATCGATTTTCATTCTAGCTAGTGAGGGGTTCTCTATTGGAGAGAGACTCCGTGCCCAAGGTTGGGAACACCTATGTTCCCTAAACATGTCTACCTATCCCGGCCTAATGAGAGAAATCTTTAGTAGCTTGGCCTTAGGGAGCTCGGGGTACACTGGATATGTCCGAGGCACATTGGTAGAAATCAATGAGGACATTTTATCTAGTTTGTTACAAATACCCAAGTACGGTGAGGCTCCGACCTCACATCCCCAAAGGGAGATTGCTTTAAACCTAATTTAGATAGAGAGGACTGCGGTCCTCTTGACATAGTTAAGTCCCAAGACCTCAATGTTGAAATGAGATTGCTCTTGAGCATAATTAACAGGGTCTTGTTCCCAAAAACCGGTCGCTTCGACTTCGTCTCGGAGCGAGATTTAGCCATTATGCACCACATCTTGCTAGGGATTCTCCTAAACCTCCCTAGGCTCATGTTGAACTACATCTCCATATGTCATAGGTATTCCAGATTTAGCATACCATATGGGATGGTCTTCACCCTACTTTTCAAGCACTTTAAGGTTCCTATCCCTAAAAAGAGCCAGAGAAAACCTTGAGAAAACACTGATTACTACAATGAGAGCACAACTACATAGGATGGAGTTTCACAAGAAAGACGGTCTTGGGTTAAGGTCTCTAAAAGAAAATCCCAAAATATAGAGCTGAGATCCATCATCAGGAGCCTGTCCACCTCTCTCCTCCACATAGCCCTATGACCTTTCCTGCATGTACCTTCCAGCTCAGCTGGACCATCCACTTCCATGCCTCCTCCTCCAGCTAGTGGATCGTTGTCCTTATCAGATGAGCAGAGTGCCACACCCTAGCATCTATGATGTGCCAGCAGATGACGGAAGAGATGAGATCAATAAATCTCTACTGAGTTAACTCCCATCCGCACCTCACATGAAGCACTCCTAGAAGAATTGAAGGAAATCAAAAGTTCAAATGGAAGCTATCGGGGTCAGAAATTGGTTTGTTGTGGCATCAAACCAAACTAGAAGATCATGTGAGATACAGGCTGAATTGAAGATCATATCGGATGGTCTTCAAGAGTTGACGAGCCCTGAAGGCAATGTGGGCAGTGTGGCTGCCCAGCTTAGAGGAAGGATTGACAGGGCAACCCATGAGGTTGAAGCACTAGTGACAGCCCTCAATCAATCTCAGGGAGATCACTTTAGAAGTCTAATGGATGCAATAAATAGATTTATAGAGGCTGCTGCTGGGGCTATTGAGCGTGGTCGCCGGTGATGGTATCCGGTGATGCACATTTTGTGGACATCTTGGGTTCATCTTTTTGTAAAACCCTAGGCTTATTTGAAACTCCTTTTGTATTAGCAATCAATCCTTGTAATGGCTTCAAATGATTGTAATACTACATGAATGACATAACCCTTCTTTTTGAATCTTGGTGTATGTTTCTAATTCTGTGATGTGCCATGAAAATGTCATAACATACTTTGAATGTTCAAATTTGACAATGTGCAACCATTTTACTATTTTGCCAACTTAACAATGCATATGAAACAGGGGGGAGCACAACTTGTAATAACCTGCATTTAAAAGGTCTGAAATGAATTCCAAACAAAGGGGGAGTAAAATGAATGCTGAATTCACTGATGGAAAATAACTTGGGAAATCATTGTATGTTTCATGGTATTATGAATGCTGAATCTAAATAAGCATCGCGTGTTTTAGGCACCTAAGGAAAATTTGTCCCTTTCATTGTTGATGACAAAAAGGGGGAGTAGAACCAATATGGAATGCAAAATGCAAAAATTTACGCTCATACTTGCAAGTTGAATTAGAATCAAAAGTATTGTCCTTCTGAGAAAAGAAAGGGGAGTCAAAAGTATTTTGGCTTATTTCATTAATTTACACTTTAACTTGATTGCAAATCTAAAAGTGATAGGATGATATGCGAAAATTGCTCAAAGAGCTACTAAGATCAATACTTATGCATAAGGATAGAAACTGACAGTTGACTATATTGAATTATGCATACTGTATCTAGCTCTAACCAAAACACAATACTTGTACATCTGATCAAATACTGTGTATATGTTTAATTTTAAATTTTGCATATACTCAGTGTTTTGTCATCATCAAAAAGGGGGAGATTGTGACCCCCTAATGGATTTTGATGAATATAAAACACTTAGAGTATAATTTCCTTTATATTAACAATTTACTTGAGCATTTCAGGTGTTTAACTAAGAATATGTTAAGAAGTTGTCAAGAGCATTTCCCATAATTTTTCGAAGGATTTATTTGATGATTTTTTTGGAGATGAAGAGAAAACGGATCAGGGGCAGCCGAGACAGTCCTCCGGTTTGTTTCCAGAGACGTCTCTGGCAACGTAGAGGAGAAACTGGCATGTCTGGGGACGTCCCCGGCACCTGCTGAAGGCGTCTCGCAGGGTCGGAAGTCGGAACTCCCCGGCTTTCCGGAGTCGACTCTTCTCAGAAGACGGCAGAAAGGCCGATTTTCAAGGGAAATGCGCCGTGAGTCGTCTCGAAGGATGCGGAAGTCGGACTCTCTCAGGGATTTCAGAGGACTTGCTTTTTCATTGTGAAAACGTCGGAGTCGTCCCCGACGTCGCGGAGTCGTCCCCACGCATAAAGCACAAATATCCCGAGACGTCCCCCAAAGCACGCGAGTCGACTCTCTCAGGGATTCCAGAGGACTTGCTCTTTCATTGAGAAAATGTCGGAGTCGTCCCCGACGTCGCGGAGTCGTCCCCACGCATAAAGCACAAACATTCCGAGACGTCCCCAGAAAGCGCCGAGTCGACTCCAACATCGTCAAAAGAATTTCTATACAGCCGAGACGTCTCTCGTTCAAGCGGAGACGTCTCCGGAGCGCCTGGGACGCGACTGACACACTTTTGCAGGTTTGTTTGAATTTCAAACGGTTATATTTTGTTTCTAACGGATCTATTGCTTGTGTGACTATAAAAAGGAACTTTTAAGTGCCTTTAAAACAACTTCTCACCAACCAAACATTAGAGCATTCAAGAGAGAAGAAAGAGAAAGAGTTTCAAGGGAGTTGGTGCTTTCAAGAGGAGAAATCAAGAGCATTCAAGTCTTCTTCATCTGATTTCGTGCTCATCTACTCACTCCCACTCGGCAATCAAAGCTCGCACTCAAGCCAACGTGATCCACATCGGAAGAACCACCATCATCCACGCTTTCAACGGCCAAAGTGTTCTTCCGGTTTTGTTGTTTCTTATTGTTATATTTGCTTTCTTAAGAGCTTTTAAATCCTTGTAAAACTCTCAATATTGTGCTTGTTCCAGTCAAGGGACTTGGAACAAGGGTTAGGTGTCCCAAGCCTAGGTTAAATTGGGGGATTGTAGGGTTCGTTGTTAGCCCGGGGTAAAACAACGAGTTGGGTAGTTCACTCGAAAAACTACCGGACTGTAATTGCTGATTATAGTGGAAAATTCCCAAAGGTGTTTGGGGAGTGGATGTAGGAGCAGTGGAAGCTCCGAACCACTATAAACCTTTGTGTTTGCGATTGACTGTGGTCACAACTTTAGTTTCACTTTGCACATACACTTGTGTGTTTTGTTTAATTAGACAAAAAGTTTTAAAACACCCAATTCACCCCCTCTTGGGTGACCATCTCTGGGCAACAAATTGGAATGATGAAACCCATGGAGTGCTAACCTATTTATAATAGGTGTAGGGATGTATCTCCAAGGGATGCACCCCATCCACACATCCTCTCATGAAAGGGCATCATCTAAAGGGCCATATCAAATAAGAGGAGGTGCAGATCAAGTGAGGAGGTGTATCAAATGATATGTCCTTTCATATGGTGCCATATTTTGACCAAGTCAACATCACATGCTAATCACATGTCCATCACGCCTCACCTCTTGATCTTTCATGATGATGATCCAAGGGCTCCAATGCAAGGCGCCATTCACTTGACCCATTCTGATCCAAGGGCTCCAATGGTGGGATTAAGATCCAATGGTCAATTATGGTAGCCATCCTCTAACCCAATCCAATTGGGTTAAACCAACTCTCCATTATGTCTTCATCCAACGGTAGATCAAGATCTAACGGTCTAGATTGAATGATTTATTAAATCTAATCCAATTAGACTCAAACCAAGCCAATTAGGTGCCAACTCTTGGCTAACCCATATTAGAATATGATCTAATCAAATTAGATCAACTAAGAATCAGATTCGAATCCAATTCGAATCAGATTCGAATCCAATTCGAATTAGGAGCTAAGGTTTGCAACACCTGCTAGGATGTTTATCTTGCAAACATGATCTAATCTAATTAGACCCTTGAAAAGTTTCCTTGTGTGTGACCCATTGGGTTCCATACTTAGCCAGTAATAGGTGTGAGTGTGAGTTGACCCCAACTTGATTAGAACTCTTCTAATCGATTTAAGTCCAAACTGCGCGAACCCAAACTTAACAATTAGAATCCTTTCTAATTGGTGATCGAATTAAACTCTTTAATTTGATCAAACCTATAAAACAAGATTGACGTCTAGCAACGTGTCATGTCTACCTGAAAAATATGGAATTTGGTGGAAATACCAAAAATACCCTTCAGTGGCAAGTTACCATGCAATTCAATCCTTTAATCAAACTGCATCCCAAATATGTATATGAGTATGAATATATGTCAAACTCAATTCATATTCATATTTTTCTCAATCTTTTAATGATAATTCAAATAATGAAACATTAGAAACTCTTTCTAATTTTCATTCTGCTTTGATCAAAGGCTTCCTGAATTATCATATGATTAGAATAAATAGGATGCTATCTTCTCTTACTAGAAGTGATTAATTCCTTGTTGACCTACTCATAATCTTCGTACACAATTCACCATATCCAGAAGATCTCGTACATAACTTATTGTCATGAATGAGTGTAAACCAAAATATGGGTTCATGTGCACAAGATACCATGGTGATCTCAGGTCATAGAATCAGTTGCACAACTCCCACTAAGAGAATCATCTTTTGACATGTAAGTAAGACTTCATAAGATTTCTCTTTGTAGGTCAATTCAGTGAACTCATTTCTCTAATGAGCACCCACATCTTTGTATTAGTGTCTCCACACAAATGATTGTGAGATCAATCATCCTCTGCATCGAGCATACATAAGACATGCCAGTCTTTCCGGTAATCATTGATCCCCGACTCAATGTACCAATGACTAGAAATATTTAAGATTAGGATTTAGGATTTAAGTCTCACTAGTATGATCTCATCATAGTCTAAAACTATTGCCCTAATCTAAGGAGTTTATCATAAATATAACCAACAGCATATGACAAATATAACGCCTTTATTCATATTTAAATGTCATGTACATGATTTGGACAAATCAAAAGAAAAAACCTCGCAATACATATTGCGATTGGCTTGTAGGGCATCTACTCTTTCAGTTAGATCGTCTTCAACTTTGACTCGATCTTGAGCCCTTAGGTTCAATTGTAATCAACTCCTGATCCATCTTCAATCAACCTTTGATCTCCATCTGCGCAAGACTTGCTTGTAGGAGGCATGCATCGATCAACCATCGACGTGCAACATACATCACAGATTACATCCAAGATAAAATTCAAAATAAAAGAATAATTACAATCCTTTTTTATGAGACACGCAGGCCTCTAATACATGAGTTTAAGATGTTCGCAGTCATCTGAAAAACTGATTTACATGTCATCACATAAATTACAGAACATCGCAGAATATTTCAGCACATTCACAAAGGGTCATCCATAATCATCACCATTCGCATAACATGCATAAATTATAATTTACAGATCTGAAATCTAATTGATTACGTCATCACACGAGTTGCTGATCATGCAAGACATGATTCTAAATATTTGTAATCACATTATCAAAGCAAAAGAATCATTAATCAAAACATTCAAAAATTTCAGCATGCAGAAAAATCTGCAACTTGAAATTCTGCATGCATAAAAATCAGCAGGCATAATCCTTTAAATTGCAGATCTAATATGCCCTTTAATAATTAATCCTAACCTTAATCTACGAAGCCTAGGTTCTGATACCACTGTTGAGAATCCGCCCATGCCGCAGAAAATTTAAAAAAAAAACTTTTAGATGGCAGCGGAAGTGGCATGCGCGGGATCGACGTTCATGTCATGACGTATTTCAAAAACCGTTCGTAGATAGATTAGGATTAAAAACTTTTTAAACCATTAGGAAGATCAGATCTTCACCTTGTGCGGGTAGATGATCACCGCAAACTGAAGTTCGTGGTTTTTGTTGAAGGTTCGCTTGAAGCGCACACGCGTCCGGCCTCTACGGGTATCCACACGAAGCAGAGGACCGATCAAGCCTTTGAATCTCCCTGGGGTGCTAGCTCCCTTGCAGAGAAAACTTTGATGGATGAATCTTTTTCTCCTTGCAGCAACCAAACCTTTGATTGCTCTCCCTTGAAGAAGAAGGATTGAAGAAGGAAACAAAAGATAGCATACACTTGCTGCCCTTTTGTTTTATGGTGGAAGAAGGAAGAAGAGGAGAGCCAACGCCTCCTCCTTTTTTTTTTTTTTTGTTGGCGGCTGAAAACCCAAGAGAAGAGAAAGGCTTCACGGCACAAAAGGAGGACGAATTAACCTGGTACGGCTGCCCTCTTGCCCCATTTAATTTGGCATGTGGAGCTCCTAAAAAATAGGAGCTCCAAACCTATCCATAAGGAGAGAGGAGGGGCGTACCCAAGGAGGGCATACGCCCCTCCCTTTTATTCTCTCTAATCTCACGCCCCCATGGTCAGCCCCTACTTAATCTAATTAAGTGGGGAAAGTTGGGTCCAATGATGAGTCTAATCCTATTCGCAATAGGATTAGGTGCAGCCTTTTTTCTTTTCTTTCAAATCCTAATCCAATTAGGATTTAATAAACCATGACTCAATTGAACTCTTCAATCCTAATCCAATTAGGAGTCTTTAAATAATTAGATTAAATTAATTAGGACTTAAGAAATCTTAATCTAATTAGGACTTATATAATTTAGTCCTAATCCAATTAGGACTCTAATTTGAATCCGAGTCCTAATCTAATTAGGACTTCTAGGAATCCTACTCCAAGTAGGATTTCAAGTTGAATTCAAAATTCTAATTCAATTAGGATTTTAGGAATCCTACTCTAAGTAGGACTCTAATTTAATTTGAAGTTCTAATCTAATTAGGACTCTATAAATCCTACTCTAAGTAGGACTCGTATTTAATATGATCAAGTCCAATTAATTAAATCCAATTAATTCAATTAAATTGCAATCCAATTGCAATTATCCTTCTTCAAGTCACTAACTCTTAGTGGGTTTACCAATTATCAATCAAATTGATAATTATAAATTATTTGTGATTCCAAATCACAATTCAACCATCGGATCGGTCAATACCTCTAATGTGTGTGACCCCATAGGTTCTATTATGTCTGGTAGTGAGATATATTGCGATCTCTATCACAATATCATTGAAAATTTCTTTCAATGGGTTCGAACAATTCCAACTCAACTCACTAGGGATCATCGACCATCAAGATGGTCCCTGTGAGTCTCACCATCCACCAGGATACCTAGCAGCATATAGTGGCTACCCAGCAGAATGGAATGATGAACCTCTAGGTGCAGTTATCATATGATACAGTCCTTCTATCATGGATCCCTACAGGATGGAGGTCATGGATAACTCGTCAAACCCCATCGTCTGTCATATGTAAGATTATTCGACTTAAGTTCGTGAGTGAAAAACTCCTTTTCCACTGTACATACTACCCCGCCGAGGATTTACGAACTCAGTCTCATAAATCACATAGGATCTCTCCTAATCTATCAAGATCGATAGATTCCATCTAGATGCACCCCTACTCCTACAGTGAACCTACTGTAGCCAATCTGCACCACAAGAACCCAAATGGCTAGGGTCCATGTTTATGTGCTCGTTAAACTACAGCAACCTCACCGTGAATAGCTGAGGCATCGCAGGTCAAAGAACTAGTCATACAACTGCAGCATCAAGTAAGTCACTGATGAGTGGATAGACATCCAAGTGACTACTTGCTTGGTCATGCTCAGTACCCTATTCTCTAACAAGCACTTGCATGATTGCTCCAGTGTCCTACACTACGAACTCAAGACTCGTCCATCAAAGAAAGCAATATGTGCACTAATCTCAGTGGATCAATCATTGTCCTCGTGATGATCCATCGATCAGGAGCAATTCAGAAATTAATCACCAATGATACATGCTCAAATTCTCAGCTCTTGAGAATATGCGTCATCGTCTTATTAATTCCTTGGACGGTTCATGGACACATAAGAACATGAATGAAAGAATGCCAACTTAATAATTCATAATTAGGTCAAGTATAAATTTATGTCCCAGAATAAAGTAATGCATCAGCCAAATTGGCTTCTAGGGCATACTTCTAACAGTGCCGACCCAGGATGAACATGAGTCGACCCCTGTACAGCTGGCACTACAACGGAAACCTTATAACAACTTTTGTCTTTTCTGTAACAGAAAAGATTCCTATCAGAACGACAAGAAAGAAATTTGAATCCCTCTGAATAACTGGTCTATAAATTCAAGGGAACCTCAGAAAGAAAAAAAAAACCCAAGCAGTAAGAGAAAACATTCAATCAAGAAAAGAAGTTTCCACAAGAAGTAAAAAAAAGGAGAAGGAAAAAGCAAAAAGTTCATCATCCTCACTGGCATTCTCAGAAACTTGCTTCGGTAGAAAATCATCAAAGCTTCTCATCCATTGCGTCAAGAAGAGTTGGTGCTCAGCATTGGAATTTCATCAACAGCCACCCTCTTCATCGCTTCAGTATGCTCTATTGACTCATATATATTCTTGAAGCTTTAGTTTTCTGGTTACAGCATTCATTTATTGGATTACTTGTTGCGTAACAGTTTCATTATTAGAAACTTGTAAAGGCACTTCCAAGCCTTAATTGGAAGTTAATGAATCGGAAGAATTCAGCAAAGGTAAAGTTTTGATTGGTTATCTGAAAACCAACTGGATTGTTTGTGAGCCCGGAAAACAAATTGTGTAAAAGTTCTTGATTGGTTGCCTGGGAAAACCAACTGGGTTGTTTGTAAGCTCGGAAAAACAAACGGTGATAGATTTTCGATCGGTTGCCTAGAAAAACTAACTGGGTTTCTGATTGTGCGCTCGAAAAACAATCAGGTTGTAATATGCTGATTATAGTAAAGTCTCAAGCTTGGCTTAGGGAGTGGATGTAGGTGCTGGGAGTGCACCAACCACTATAATCCTTGTATTTGTGCGTGGCTTGTCTCTCTTTCTCTACCGATTCTTCTAAATGTTTTCTCACCTTACTTACTGCAGTACTTGTGTTGCTTTAATTCCGCTGCTAGATCTTTGAGTTTGCAAAAGTATTTCAGTGAGTCATTTAATTTATTTATTTTTAAAAGACCCAATTCACCCCCCTTTGGGCTGCACCTTTGGGCAACAAGTGGTATCAGAGCCTGGTACTCACAGTCACTTATTGATCTAACAATCAAGAGTTAAAGGTCATGACAGTCTCTTTGGGATCTTCTATTGCCGAAGGGCAATCTACCAACAGACCACCTCTTTTTAGTAGCACAACTTTTCTTATTGGAAAGCACGTATACGTATTTTCATTAAGCACTTGACTATTGTTGCTGGTGGTCCAAACCGAGAACGATTGACAAGCAGTGTGAACGGGGTCCCGTTTGAGTTGTCTTGGTTGGTGTTGGTTACGCTCCACCTTCCATCGGGAAACCTGCAAGCAGCTCGCACCACTGGGGTAGTGGGGGCCCTCCGACGATCAAGTCAGAGGAGATTGGAGGAGGAGGAGATGATAATCGCAAGCAAGAGGCTCTGGAAGATTATTGCTTACCCCCCTTCTCCCCCAGCCGCATATATACTGGCTGGGGGGTCTTCAGGGGGTTTGTCATCGTGGGGCGCGATGGAGTGGCCACTGACATGGCCGTTAAGGGCGTCGTGGAGCAGCGCTGGTACGGCCATGACAGGGCGTAGTGGAGTTCGCTTTGTACGGTTGATACAGGGATCGTGGAACGCATCGGATACAGCCGTTGCAGGGGTAGTGGAGCAGGAGGCTCGCGTGCCTCTGGGAAGCAGCTGTCGTTATCAGAGATCTCCGACTCGGGGTCGGAGTGCTGGATCAGGGGGCAGCCGACTCGGGGTCGGGCTGCGTTGCTGAGGACTCGCTTGGGGTCGGATTGCTAGATTAGGGGCAGCCGACTCGAGGTCGGGCTGTGGAGCCGAGATGTCCGACTCGGGGTCGGTTGCTGGATCAAAGGACAGCGTAGTCTTCATGGCGCGCGGCCGGTCAGGGGAGCATGGCGGCTTAGTTCCGTAAGTAGCCCCCACTTCCGAACCTGGAACAGAGGGGAAGGTGAAGGGAGTGATGCTTCGAGATTGCCGCATCCCTCGGAGAGGCGGCGCGTTCGAGCTCCCGCCTTCTTTATGGCGTATGGCGGTTGTTGCTGATCTGGCAGTCTGAGGATTTCGGCGGACATCCTTCTTAATGTGTCGATTCGCCTTTGGGGGCGAGCGACCTTCGCGGCCAGGCGTCCTGGCATCATCGAGGCATCACCGCCTTTCGCCTATTTACGGGGACCTCCCCCGTCCGTCTTCTCTTTAAGCATTTTCGAGTTTCCCTTTGCGCTGCGTTGTTGCCGTCGGACTGTTCGCTTGCGTCTGATGTGGGGTCGGACCCGACCAGCGCCAACCGGACGAGCAGGGAAGCATCCGCTCTCTCCCGAGGTATTGTCCTCTGGGATTGCCTTCGGTCTGGCGGGAGGTCGCCAGGGCGGAGCCAATGACAGTCAATGACAGTCCCGAGCCTGCGGCGCGGGGGTCCGGAGGTACTACCCCTACCCTCACGGTTTTGTCTCAAAGGGCCCTCGGTGAGAAGAGGTGTTTGCACCCCCATTTAAGGCACAGACTTTCCGTGATTATCGATGTGGGACTAAACTGGGAACCATCCACAACACAGCCCCCCAGCGGGAAGGTCTGTGCGTGACCGGGGCCCTTCCTCTAGCGCCATCTGATGTGGGGTCGGAACCCCGACACCAGCCCGCACACCGGGACGAGCAGGGAAAGCATCCGCGTCCTCCCCGAGGTATTGTCCGCTCTGGGATTGCCGCTTCGGGTCTGCGGGAGGTCGCAGGAGGTCGCCCAGGGCCGGAGCCCAATGACAGTCCCAATGACAGTCCCGAGCCCTGCCGGCGGGGTCCGCGGAGGTACTACCCTACCCTCACGGTTTGTCTACAAAAGGGCCCTCGGTGAGAAGAGGTGTTTGCACCCCCCATTTAAGGCACAGACCTTTCCGCTGATTATCCGATGTGGGACTAAACTGGGAACCCCATCACAACTATAATTTTTGAATGTTATTGTCAATGGACCTCACACACCAACTAAGATTATTGATGGCATCACTTATTCAACCTGAATTGAATGGGATGACCATGATAAAGAATGGTCAGTGAATGCAAAAGCCATGAATGTTTTTTACTGTTCTTAGATGCAAATGAATTTAATCGCATATCTATTCGCATGACTGCTAAAGAAATCTGGATAGGCTGAAGTTACTCATCAAGGCACTAACCAGGTCAAGAATCTAAATCAGATACTTGTGCATAAGTATGAATTATTTAAATGAAAACAGTGAGTCTATAACTAAATGTTTACTAATTCACTGATCTTATAAACGGCTTGAAAAGCCTTGGTAGATCTTACTCTAATATGATCTTGTTTGAAAAATCCTTAGGTCTCTTTCTAGAGCATGGGAAGCAAAAGTCACTGCCATCCAAAAGCTAAAGATCTCAACTCTCTCCACTGGAAGAACTACTGGGTTCCTTAATGACTCATGAGCTTCAATGAAACAAAACCTTGAGGAAGACGAACCAATAAGCGCAGAACCATTGCTCTTAAGTCCACTCAACTTGAAGATAGAGCGAGGATTTGATTCTGATAACAGTGAGGAAAGGCCCTGATTACAAGAAGGTTTAGAAAGTTTTCAGAAAGAAAAGAGAAAACTTCAAGAAAAGACCTGTAATCAAGGGGGGAGCAAGCAAAGAAAATAACAAGGAGCAACATGTTTGCTATGAATGCCAAAAAGCCAGGACACTTCAGAACTGACTGTCTTTGTTAAAAAAGGTTTCAAGAAGATTGAAAAAGAAAGTTATGCTGGCTACTTTGAGTGATAGCGATGATTCCAGCTCTGGAGAAGAAGAATAGCACAGAAAGCTCAAATCTGTGTCTAATGGCACATGAGAATAAGGTATACTCAAATACTAAATATGATTTCACTTTTGAGAACTGCGAGATGCTTTTTCTGAGCTTATGATTGAATGTAAAAATGCTTAGCTTAAAGAATAAAGAGCTGAAAATTAGAATCAATTTTGGAAAAGGAAAATACTCTGCTTCAGAAAAATGAAAAAGAATTGCATGAAGAAAATCAAAAGTTAGCTAAAAAAGTTGATAAACTGAAACCTATAGTAGACAGATTCACCTAAGCTCTGAAAAAATTAAATTCTAATTTCTTGATAGTCAGAGAGTTGTCTTTTGACAAAGCTGGATTAGGATACAATCTATGGAGAAAACAGAATCTCTGAAAAACATGTTTATAAAGTCTCTGACGTTGCAACCAAAATCTGCATTCTGTAAGTTAGATAAACTGAAACAGAATATAGATTGGCATGGCAATCCTATAAGCCAAATCTTGTAAGTAATATTTTAATTAAGAAGATAGGGATTCCAAAAAGAAGTATTATTGCTAACCTGCAAGGACCCAAGAGAGCTTGGGTACCCTAAGATGAAAGCCTAAATTCTATTTTGCAGGAGTGTCTAGCATCCAATAAATCAAACAGAAGATGTATTTGGACAGTGGGTACTCTAGACACATGATAGGGATGAATCCCAATTCATGCTCAAAAGAAAAATGGAGAAATGGTTACCTTCGGTGAATAAGGTCAACGGCAAGATTATTAGTATTGGTAACATTCGGATCACTCCAACAACTTTTATTGAAAATGTTTTATTAGTAGATGGCTTAAAACATAATTTACTAAGCATCAGTCAATTCGTAACAAGGATATATTGTAACTTTTGAATCATCTGTGTTTAGTTTCTAGTACAAATAATTGTCGGTATAATATTTACTGGACATAGATATGGAAATATGTATTGGTTGATTTAGATCAAATACTCATGAAAAACATGCATTGTTTAGTAGCTATGAATACCAAAGTTAGTGAGACTAGCTAGTTATACATCGAAGGATTAGCTCATGCAAGCATGGATTTAATTTCAAAGCTTATTCGAAAAGAACTTGTTTTTGGGCTTGGCCTAAATTGACTTTCAAAAGAGATAGAATTTGCACTGCAATGTCAATTAGGAAACAAACCAGAACTTCTTTAAATCTAAGAATGTTGTTTCCATAACTAGACCCTTAGAGCTTCTCCACATGGATTTATTTGGACCAACTAGGACTGCAAGTATAGGTGGAAAACTTTATGATTTTGTTATTGTGGATGATTTTTCTAGACATACATGGGTTTTATTTTTGGCATACGAGAATGAAGCATTTTCAGCATTCACAAAACTGTATAAAAACATTTCAAATGAACATGGACCGGCAAACTGTCAAGATTAGAAGTAAATGGAATTAAATTTGAAAATCAATGACTTTGAAAATTTCTGCACTGAAAATGGTATTTATTGATCATAACTTTTCTGCACCCAAGAACACCACAACAAATGGAGTTGTAGAGAGAAAAAACAGAACTCTTACTGAAATGGCTAGGACAATGCCCATGTGAAAAGCAATTTGCCTAAATATTTTGGGCTGAAGCTATAAACACAGCTTGTCATGTCCTTAACAGAGTTACTGTTAGATCAATTCTAAAGAAAACCCCTTATGATCTTTTGAAAAACAAGAAACCAAATCTTTCATATTTTCATGTTTTTTTGGTTACAAATATTTTGCTCTAAATAATGGTAAAGACAACTTGGGTAAGTTTGATTCTAAATCAGATGAAGCTATTTTTCTTGGATATTCTTCATTTAAGCAAAGCATATAGAATATTCAATAAGAAAACTCTAGTTGTTGAAGAATCAATACATATTATTTTTGATGAATCTAATGATCTTTCTTCAAGAAAGGATGTAGACTTCGATGATGATGCAGGAGAACTCAACAAGAAAATCAAAGGAGTTAACTCTAAAGAATGTCTCTACATCTAAAAATTCAGAACATGATGAGGATCATGAAGAAGATGATCAAATGCTTAAAGGTAAAATAGTTTACCAAAAGAATGGAGGTATGCTCTCAATCACCCTAGAGACTTAATAATTTGTGATCTTTCACATGGCATTAGGACTAGATCTTCTATTAGAGATGCTTGTAATCATCTTGCATTTGTTTCTCAAATAGAACAAAATCTTTTGAAGAAGCTGAAAAAGATAACAATTGTTAATGGCTATGCAAGAAGAATTAAATCAATTTGAAAGAAATAGTGTTTGGAATTTAGTTAAAAGATCTAAAAATATTTCTGTAATTGGAACAAAATGAATTTTCAGAAAATAATCAATGAAGAAGGCATTGTAATTAGAAACAAAGTTATATTAGTTGCTAAAGGATATAATCAAGAAGAAGAAATTGATTTTGATGAAACTTTTGCACCTGTAGCTAGACTTGAAGCTATTAGGCTATTTACTTGCATTTGCATGCTTTATGAATTTCAAATGGATGTCAAAAGTGCATTCTAAATGGTTTTATTTACTGAAGAAGTTTATGTAGAGCAGCCTCCCAGCTTTGAAAATCATGAACTTCCAGATCATGTTTTTAAATGAATAAAGTACTTTATGGCTTAAAGCCAAACTCTTAGAGCTTTGGTATGATAGATTAAGTAACTTTTTAATAAAGAGTAATTTTTCAAGAGAAAATGTTGATAAAACTCTGTTTATTAAAAGAAAAATGCTGATATCTTGATTGTTTTAAATATATGTTGATGACATTATATTTGGTGCTAACTAATGAAAGTTTATGTGAAGAATTTGCTAAGCTCATGCAAACGTGAGCTCGAGATGAGTTTGATGGATGAACTCAACTTTTTCCTTGGACCTCCAAATCAAACAAACAAGAGAATGGAATCTTTATCTGCCAAAGCAAATACACAAAGAACAATCTTAAAGAAGTTTTGGCATGGAAGATTCAAAACCCATCAGGTACTCCTATAAAGCCTCTCTTATAAACTAGAAAAAGATGAGCAAGGTAAATCTTTTGATTTAAAGCTGTATAGAGGCATGATTGGATCTTTACTTTATCTTACAACAAGTAGACCTGATATAATGCATAATGTTTGCATGTGTCAAGAATTAAAGTCAATCCTAAAGAATCACACTTTATTGCTGTTAAAAGAATACTAAGATACTTGCAAGGAACTCAACATTTAGGTTTATGGCATTCTAAAGCATCTACAATTGACTTAATTGGCTATTCAGATGTTGATTTTGCTGGTTGTAGATTAGACAGAAAAAGTACAAGTGGGACTTGTCAATTTTTTGGAACCAAACTTAATCTCTTAGTTTAGCAAGAAGTAAAATTCCGTAGCACTATCACAGCTAAGGCTGAATACATTGCTGCTTGGAAGTTGTTGTGCCCAAATCCTATGGATTAAGCAACAACTGAGGACTATTGGCATAAAACAAAGTAAAATTTCTATAAGGTGTGACAATACTAGTGCCATAAATCTGACTAAAAATTTCATACAACACTCAAGATCTAAACATATAGAAATCAGACATCATTTCATAAGAGATCATTTTCAAAATGGAGATATAAAAATGAAATTTATAAATACTGATAAACAAATTGCAGATATTTTCCGTAAACCTCTTAATGAAAGAAGTCTTTTGTAAATTTAGAGGAGAATTATGCATTTGTGATTCAGTTTGATTGACTGATTATTAATGTTATATTGCATATTTTGATTGATTATTAATGATTGAATTTTAGTTGATTTGATATGTGGTTTCCAATTGATTTTAAAATCTTATTTAAAAGCATTTTATCTTTTGAATAGTTTGAGGAGACGACTCATGTAAATGAGGAGTCGACTCATGTAGTAAGGGACGACTCACTACTTTCATGAGTCGACTCCTGACCTACGTGAGACGAGTCATAAATTAAATGAGTCGACCAAAGTGGGTACTATTTGAAATGGCTTTTAAAAACATTCTCTCTCTTAAACATTGGAACTGAAACGTCTCCTTCCATTTTAAAACGTTTCCAGTCTTCAAACCCCCTTTCAAACAAAAAACCTCCAAAACCTAGAAAACCTTCCTGAGGTCCTGATTGATCTTCCAATGGCAAGAAGAAAGCAACTCACATCCGGACCAAAGAGAAAGAGTACAACTATTCAAACTGAGAGGAGAACAAAAGCTAGGGCAGACCAAACTGTGAATCCTCCTAGACAAGAAATGCCGCCACCACAGCCAGATTCGGCCCCTTCATCACCTTCGTCTTCAGTTCAGAGGCAAGGATCTCTCTCCATCAGAACAGTCTCCACCGGAAGGAGAGTAGATTTTGAGTTTTTGGAGAAGAAAAACTTCCATCTAGGTCGGAATATGAAGGAGATGGGATGGGAATACTATTGGGAATGTATCCTAAGAGTCAATCGTCAGTATGTTGATGATTGAATTTTGTAAATGAATTGATAAATTAATAAAGTGTTATTTGGCATTATTCATCATTTCATTGTCACATCTTCAAATGAACTCTTATATGATGAAGTCCTTAGGACTTATTTATGATAAAGGAGGATTTATTTTCAAGTCCTTAAAACTGTTCGCGATCAAATGATATGTTGTTAATAGGACGACAACATTATCGAGATTAGGTCATTGTGTGACATATACGTTGGTTGTCCTCTTAACCAAGGAGTGTGGAGATACTGATATGTCACACAGGTGAAGTGTAGAAGTACATTTCACTGAACGTGACCAATTCTGGAATGCTCTACTATCGAAAGATGTTTCCAAGTGGATATGGGTATATGTGTTCCTCCGACCTGAGATCACCACGGTGACCAGCAAAGCAACTCACTGTACTTGGTACCGGACTATCTGAGTTTCTAATTCAGTGATGGAAGGTTACTGGGTGCAGTCAAGTACTTCGAAGTCGGTGTGTAAGTCAAGATGGAATTGATCCCTCCTAGTGACAGGAGATAATGCCCTTGTGTTCGATTTAGCAAAACCTTGGCCAGGATAATCCTTGTGAAGAGTCACAAGATTTATAAAGTTGAAAAACATTATGGATGAATTGATTAAAGAGTTGATAGTGAACTCTGAAGTCGTTCTGAGCATTTGGAGTCATAGGGATGAATTATACGGTAACCATAGTCCAAAGGTTCTTGAATGTTGCTTTACAATCAATCGGCCTATTCGGACGTCGGGTACCATTACTAGATGGTCATTTTGATTAGTACAAGAAGTTGTTCTTCTGCGACCGGCTTAAGTTCGAACCTATGGGGTCACACGCATAGAAGTTTCTAGGTTGATCAAATGGTTGATTGATGATTAAGAATCATTAAGGGATAATTGGTCAATTTGATTGACAAATTATCCTAAGCAAAAGTTGCATTAAAATAATTATTGAATTATTGAAGGATTAATTAGTAATTAGATTGCTAATGAACTCAATTTGATTGAGTAATTGGGCTTAGGTTGAGCCAAATTGAATAGAATTCAATTTGGGCTGCATCAGGGTTTGACCTAATTGAATTGGGTTCAACCCAAGTAGATTGAGCTTGACCCAATTGATGGAACTTGACCCAATTGGATTGGGCTTGATCTAAATCAATTAGAAGACCTTATTTGATGAGGATTATGAGTCCAAATAATCAGAATTGGATAAGGAGAAGAATTCCTAAATTTTAGGAACCCATCCTTATCTTTCTTGGAGAAGAATGATACCTTGATTTATCCCTAAGATTTTCCATACCTATCCTCTTTATTTTGGCCAAAAATTGGTGTGAGGAGAGAGGAGGTGTGAGGCTATATTTTCCATAAAAATGGAGCCTCAAATCTTTCTAAAACGATATATATGAATTTCCTAATTTGTAGGGATTGCATGGTGCATGAAATAGGGTGGTCTGCGGCTGAACTTTGGATGCATGAATTCCTATCTTTTAGGGATCCAAAATGTACAAAATTTGGATATGTTTATCTCCTCTTAGCTGCCAAATCACCATAATTTCTTAGAGATTTTATCAGCCAAATTAATTAATTAAATTAGGTGTGAGGCGTGGGGGGGTCTTTTGGCTATAAAAGACCCCCATGCCTAGGGTTCAAAATATACAATATTTAGATGTTTCAAAAAATTCTAAAAAATTCCCTGAGGGCCTCCATCCCTTCTTCTCCTTCTTCCTAACGTCCATCCTCCATCTTCTTGAAGAACAATCAAAGGTTGAGTGTTTAGAAGGAGAAAACTTCAGCCATTGCAGCGTTCCTGCGCGAGCTAGCACTCCCGCGGAAGACGATCTACCTAGGGCTTCGCGTGGACAATCTATAGAGGTCGGACACGTGTGCGGCTGCAAAGCGTGATCAAGGAGTCATCCAAGACCTCCAAGGAATCAAGTATGAGATTTGATCTCATTAAAGTTAAGATTAAATCTTAAGCATGGTTGCTGAAATTTCAGGATTGCTGAAATTTCAGAATTGTATGTTAGACATACAATCATTGTTTCATACTTTACATAAATATTTAAATCATGGTTCTTATTTTTGTTGTAGAGATCTGATCTCAAGCATGCATGAAAATTAAATAGTTTAATGTTTAAATGCTTTCGCTGTAATTTTTTTTTGAAAATAAATGCATGCAGCCCAAGGGTTCCTTTCAATGGTATCAGAGCCAGGTTCATTGAATGTTTAAACTGTTTATGCTTGAAACAATTGTATTAACCTGAGTAGTTTAGTAATCTAATTGGATTAATCACCAGGCCGTCTGGTTATAGGAGAAAGAAGGGTTCGTTACCCTCTTTTTCTCTTCGATGGGATCTCTTATGGCATGTAGGGGTGCCACTGTGATTGATCCTTGAAGATGAACAACGAAAGGTAAATTAAAATCTATTTTAATCTTTGAAATTAAATCTGATATTTATAAATATGTTTAGATTAGATCTAAAGAGTATTTATGAATGATTTAGTTACTGATTTTGCATGATTAATCAAATCTGAAAATCAGTTGCATGTGATGCATGAGATCTAGGTAAATTCATGTTGATGTATATGTGATATAAAGAACATGAACAAATCTGAAATTATAAACTTGTTTAGATTAGATCTAAATAAAATTTATGATTTATCTATTTTCTAATTTTGTATAACAAATCAAATCTGAAAACAAATGCATATGATGTATGTTGTTTAAGTTAATTCATATTAGTTTGTATATATGATATATCAACACAAATCATCTAAGATTTAAACATGAATTAAATCTGAATAAACATGATTAATCGCAAATCTCAGATCTGAAAATAAGTTTTAAGAACTGAAAATTTGTAATTAATATGTAATTAAAAGAATATGCAATGATCTGAAATTTTCATAAGCTTACACTTAATTAAGCATTAAGTGATATGAAAACCTAGATCTAGAATTATGAACTCAATTCAATGACATTGCATAATTCTTAGGGCATTTGGGTTAGCTCAAATCAAATTCTTAAGATTGGGTTAGACCTAGGGTTAGAATCAAACATGGTCTAATTATAGTTAATTGATCAAATCTAATTAAGTAGTAACTAGATTAGGTCAAGGAAACTCTAGATCAAATACAATAATTGGAGTTGATCAAATTTCATGTCTTTGATTAGACTAAGATGGAACTTGATTGAGGCTCAGAGGTTGAGCCCGAGTCATTTGAGTAATCAAATTAAAATTGATTAACCAGTCGGTGTCTAAGGTAAGTTTGGCAGTTTTGATCGGTGGTTTTTAATTGGGAGCTACTCGCACTGATTCGTCTTTGTCGAGTTAATGGCATATCCCTTCTACCGATCTAACTTACCTGGCTGACATGGTCAAATACATTTTGATTGGATCACTTAATGATTCGAGTTGACCCATGCCTTTAAGAAAAATCAGTATGACTGATTTAGGTGTCTCCTTAACCAGATTGAATCTAGTTCTTATTAATCTGACTTGATAAAGTTAGTGGGAGGATCTAGATTAACCGGTTCTTCTCATCTATTCTCAATTAAATCAAATCCTCTATGTTGCCCAGTAAATACAGCCCAAGAGGGGGGGGGGGGGGTGAATTGGATCTTTTAAAAAAAATTTCAACTACTTCTAAACTTTTCAATTAATTAAGCTAAGTTGTATGGATGCATAGTGAAATTTAAACTTAGCAACAGTTTGATTCTAATCTGATCAAGATTAAAACTATTAAGCAGCGGACTCAATAAACAATTAGTCTAGATTTCCCAAGCAAGCATTTCAATATAATGAATCTTAATGCAGTTTTATTAAATGAAACTTGATTAAACAATTTGAATATACTTGCAACTAAAGGACGCGCGGATAAGAGTTAATTAAGCAAGCAATTCAATTAGACATTTATCTAAGAAAGTAAGTGAGGAAATTAAACAATGAAAGAAAGCATCACAAACACAACAAACGTATAATGGTTCGGTGCCAACTGCACCTACGTCCACTCTCCAAGCTCTCTTGAGAATTTCACTATAATCCCTCCGATTACAGTTTGGTTGTTTTTCAAGCTCACAACCAACTTGTTGTTTTCACGAGATCACAACGAACTCGGTCGATTTTCACAGGCACATCAACTAGAACCAATCCGATTGTTTTTCCGGGCTCACAATCCAACCCAATTGGTTTTTTCCAAGGCACACCAACCAAAACCTTTCCCTTGTTGAATCCTCCTAATTCAACAACTTCCAATTTAGGTTTGGAAGAACCTTTACAAGTATAAGAGTTGAAGAAATTAATGCACACTAGAGTTATGCTCAAGATATAAAACACAAGAGAAAGAAAAGAGCAAAACTCGGATTGGTGTAGTGGTTGGTCTTTTAAGCTCTTCACCAATTGATTGAGGTTGAGGATGTGATCTTGAGCCTCTTGGTGGATGCTCTGATTGATCCTAACTTGAATAGCTCTCTCTTGCTCAAATGTTTGGCCCTTTTTGTGGATTTGGCGTTATGCTCTCACTTTTGGAGTTCTTGAAAAGATTTGATCTTGTGAAGCTTTTTCTCATATTATCTTTTGGTGTTTCCATGAATATATACCCTTAAGAAGATGTAGAAAGCTTCTCCTAGCCGTTAGAGAAGAAATAGAGCCATTGGGAGTGAAAAACTAGCCGTTGGAGCCATGAAAAACTAGCCGTTATGCCTCCCAGCATGCTCGAGTCGATTCGGCTGAAGCAGGAGTCGACTCGTGAATAGGAGTCTGCTCGGCACTATAGCTGGAGTCGGCTCGCACTGTAGCTGGAGTCGGCTCGAGAACTGTAACACTGAAAACTACTTTCTGTCCTGACTAAGAGAGACGGCTCGAATGAAGTAGGAGTCGACTCGGCACTGTAGCTGGAGTCGGCTCGTGAATAGTAGGAGTTGGCTTGAGCACTGTTCATTGAAAATCAACTCTCTATCTTTTTCTACGGGAGTCGGCTCGTGAACAGTAGGAGTCGACTCGAGCACTGGTCCTTAAAACTCCAGAGTGTGCTTGAGTCGACTCTGAACTTACAGGAGTCGACTCGAGGACTGTTATTTTGCATTTTTCTTTAAATTTGCTCCTCCAACTTGAATCCTTTGAACTTGAACCTTGGGCCAATGAAGTGTGGCTTTCTTCCAACTTTTCTTGAGAGCTTTTGAAGCCTTCTTGTATTTTTCAACTTGTTATGTTCCTTGCAAAACAAATATCCTTCTTCTTGCAACACAAACATTAGTAATTATACTTCAAGGTTTTGTGATCATCAAAATCAATCTTTGGGTCAGCAATCTTCCCCTTTTTGATGATGACAAAACTTGGAGTATATGCAATATAAAATAGATTGTGTTCTAGAACTAATGCATAGCTAAGTTTCATGAAGTAAAAAACATACATCTTTAAAACATACTTCATGATAATGCTTTAGATTTCAATAGCTTAACACAATCAACACATTTCAATCTAAGCTGATTTATACTCAATTCAAAACATAAAGCATTATGAGCATATACTCAAATATTTCTTTTCCTTTTTGACAACATCAAAAAGGTTGCAAGATAATAAAACATTAAGCATAAAGCAACCAATTATATTTAGATATTTCTCTCCCTTAATGTACTCTGAATTTCATTCAATGCAAGAATATGAATCATGAAACTCAGGGCAATAATGTCAGGACAAGATAATGAGCATAGACCAGAGCTAATTAAGATGATTTCAGAGCAAATTATAATGAGAGCACATCGAATGTGATTTCAAAGATAGTTTTCTAATCAAGTGCAGGTGGAACCTTTGTCAAGTTAATTCAAGGAGTGTCAAGAATGGTATTCAAAGAAAGCACGAATGAAAATCCAACCTCTCTTTTTTTTGAAAGATCTTTAATAACAAGTATGAAAGCTTGTTCATTTAAGATCTTTTTCCCAATATATTAAATATATAGCAACATGAGAGCAATCTAATTAATTTTCAAAGTATAGTATAAGAGCAAATAAAGATCAAAACTTATATACTCGAAAAATATAAGATCATGTTGAATCATTAATTTTTTTAAATGACTTCAAAGTTTTTTCATGATATAAAAGCATTGGGGCACAGATACCAAAATATGAAGTCATGCAATTTATAATATATCTTAGAGCATACATAAAATGCAAAGCTTTAAAAGTTCTTTTAGAACTCTTTTAAGAACTTTCTTTTACTCCTTTAAAGAGAATAGCATTAAAATCAATTAAAATGAATTGCCATAGGATTGAAACACTAAAGTGCAAGCCAACAAGAGCTCATTAGTGGATTCCAAAATAAATTTTGATACTAAGACAAATGGAATCCATTTAAATGATTTAGCAATAAAGTACAGATAAAAATTCAGATTTTGAAACATATTCAATGAAGCACAAAGTTTGATACTAAAATATGCTTAAATTGATATTAGTTTTAAAATAATTAGACAGTAAAAGCATACTAAAATCATTGCCAAATTTATATAGAGTAACTTTTAATGATTTGGCTTTAAGAGCATTCATTTTTCTTTCATTTATGTAAAGCTCTTGAGATCTATTTATGCTTTGCAAGTAAAATAGTTACATGCAGAAATTGAGACGAATGATTATGAATCAAATATTACTTTTCAAGCTATATATATATATATTTAATATTATTTTTCTCTTTTTTTTTTAAAATTAAATTAGAGGTACTTAAGATCAACTATTTGAACTGCAATTTGGTTCATGATTGATGTACAAGATATATTAACCAAATAGCAAGCTTCAAGGTGTATCATAAAGATTTTCAGATTTAAATTTCAGATGATACATATGGGAGGGTATTAGAATCACTTCTTATTTAGTATTGTTTCTCTCTCTTTTAGTTATGGATTTATGCGGTTATGTTCCATATGATCTCTCCCCCTGAAATTTTTTTTCTTCCCCTTAATTGAGCATTCCATTTAAGAGTTTAGAATTTGAAGATAATTTTCAATAAAACATTCAAATTATTAATCTTGAAAATATGTTTTCTACAAGTTTCACTATTGAGAGCATATTTCCATAAAGCTCAAGGTTTGAGATAAGAAAAGCTTTATAGAACTAAACTCAAGGTATAGGCCTATTATGTAACTAAGGCAAGTAAGGCAAGCAATATAAGGAGGTTCATCAAAATCAATCCATAAAACATTCAAGGTAATCATCAAATGAACGTAACTTTTTGGATAAGATACAGAATGCATTTAGATTGAATATCTGAAGCTCCCCCTCAAAGGATGCATTCTTCTTTAATCATTCTTTTCTTTTTATTGAATTTCAGATTTTAATGATAAGCGTGAAGAATGTAGAGTGATCTAGAATTATTCAAAATTTATAGCAATCACTCTTTTTAATCTTTTAAGGACAAGTTATGCTTCCTCTTAATTTTTGAGAACATGCACTGAAATATTAATCCGAAAATAATTCTTTTGAAGCTCAATTTTTTTTTTAAAAAAAGCAGTTATATTTTCTTTTCTTTAAGAGTCATATATAACAAAAATTATAAACATTCGAAGATGTAAGCATTTTATATTGAGTTTAAACCTTTTTTTTATAAAAGATTAGATTCTAATTTTCATAAGGATTTTCAAGAAGGCTTTCAAAATTATAATTTGAGATATGTATCTTCCACATTGTAGCTCATCTTAAATCATTACGATTGAAAACACATATTTCAAACACATTAGTGCACATTCAGAATCTTTGTATTTAATATTAAGTTTGGTACAAATTGAAGGATATTTTAACAAGTATTAGAACATTATGTACCAAAGTTTGGCAAGTTGAAAGATAAATCAAAATCAATTCATTTTGTCTAAATAGAGTTATCCTTCTCTTCTTCTTTTTGCAAAATTATTCAACTTTCAGATTTCAAAGACGATCGTGAACGACAAATCTGAAATTTTTTTTTAATAGTACTTAGAAAATTTTTTTATGTAGTATTTCAAACATTCAACTATTGAAACTGATTTAATAAACAATTTTTGATGTGAATCCAAAAAATATCATTGATGAGTATGGAATGCAAGTAAAAATATTTTTTTTTTTATTATGCTTTGGAACACAAGTTATTTTGAAAACAAAGGTGAAGCAAAGACTTGCGTGCAAAATTAAAACACATTCCAAATTATTGTTGATAAAACATGTTTCAATCAAATTATCCAAGCATGGAGCATTACAAAAGATTGAGAACCCATAATTCAAAACATCGTGCCACATGCAAAACATATTATGTATTAAGTCATAACAACATGTATTAAAATATTAAGAACAAGCATGTCAAGGATCAAAATCAATTCTTTTCAAACAAACTCCCCCTATTTAAATATAATCTTTCACTGATTTTATCCTAAGGTGTGTTTTCAAGTGATTGAAACTTCATTTGATTTTTCACAAGCTTCTTGTATACTTTTACAATCATATGCATTTAAGCACAATTTATGTAGATGTGAATATATAATTTTATTAAATTTATCTTCACTTAAGGAATCATCTTGGTGTTAGAAGTATACCCTAAAAGCCAACATGGCTGACGCATATTTGTAATCTGGGGCATAAATTTGTAATTTGACACTTATTAACAAATAAGATTGGGCAATTTATTTTTTATTCATGTTTGTATGTGTCCATAAATCGTCCAAGAAATTAACAGATGATGACACATATTCTCAAGAAGTTGAGAATTTGAGGCATGTGTCATTAGGGATTAATTTCTGAATGCTCCTGATCGATGGATCCATCACGAGGGATGGTGATTGATCGATCCACTGAGATTAGTGCACAGATCACTTAGTCAGATGGACGAGTCTCGAGTTCACAGTGTAGAGACACTGGAGTGATTATGCGAGTACTTGTTAGAGAACAAGGTACTGAGCGTGACCAAAGATAGTAGTCACATGGATGTCCATCCACTCGTCAGTGACTACTTATGCTGCAGTTGTATGACTGGTCTTTTGACCTGCGATGCCTCAGCTATTCACTGTGAGGTTGCTATAGTTTGACGAGCATGTGAACTTGGGCCCTAGCCATTCGGGTCCTTATAGTGTGGATTGATTACAGTAGGTTCATTTTGGAATAGGGTTGCATCTAGATGGGATCTATCGACCTTGATAGATTAAGAGTGATCCTATGTGATTTATGAGACTAAGTTCGATAAATTTCTGGCCAGGTATTTTGGAAAAAGAGTTTTCCATATCTCGAACTGGAAGTCATATAAATTTGACATATGACGGACGGTGGGGTTTGACGAGATATCCATAACCTCCATCACGTCGGGATCCATGATAGAGGGACAGTATCATATGGTAACTGCACCTAGTGGTTCAGACATTCTATTCTGCTGGGTTGCCACCACATACTGCTAGGTGTCACTAGTGGATTGTGAGACTCGAAGGCATTCACTTGGTGATCAGTGAACCCTGAGAGTAGAACTGAAATCGTTTCAGTCCACTGAAAGGAGTTTCAATGTTATTGAGATGGAGATCTCAATATGTCTCACTACCAGTCAAAATAGAACCTACGGGGTCCCACACATAAAGGATTTAATTAGTTGGACTATCATAATTATGATTTAGAATCTCAATTGAAGTCAATTATCAATATGATTGGTGATTGAATTAACCCACTAAGTGTTAGTGAGTTAATGGAAGAAAAATTAAGTGAAATTGATTGCAATTGGATTGCAATTGGGCTGATTTAATGAGCTAAATCAAATTGAGTTCGACCCAAATTGATTTGGGTTCATGATTGGGTCAATTTGATTAAACCAAGGTTTGTGCGGATTTTAAAGATCGCATGTCCTCGTAGGATGAATATGACTTAAGTCATGTTCACACTATACGGACTTTAAAGTCCACATGGCGTCATAGGATGCATGCTCCCAAATCAATTAATTCTCCTAATAAGATTAGGAGTCCTAATGTGATTAGGAAATTAATCAATTGATTAAGTTGACACATGTCATGCATCTATGAGCACAAGGATTGGACACTTGGCATTAATCCAAGGATAGGTTATAGTCCCATACTCCTAATAAGATTAGGAGAAGCCCTAAACCCAATCTATAAAAGGGGAGGCATGTGCATTGAATTCTTAATTCTAGATCCCCACGCCTCCTCTCTCCCTCTCTTCTTCCTTCCTTCTCCACGGCAGCATGGGGACCTTGTCTTCCTCTTTCTCCACGGGAGCAAGGCAAGGAAGATCCATGCTTAAAGCTTCATCTCTCATCTTCCTCCATTGCAAGCAAGGTTAAAGAAGAAAGCGTTCTTCTTCAAAAAGATATGCTGCAGATTTTTATCTTCCAATATTATGATAGTCATGAGAGGTCTTTGCAAGGAGCTAGCACTCCGGTAAGACCTATTCTTAGATAATTAGATCCTCGTGTGGATACCTGTAGAGGCCGGACAATTGTACGGCTCAAACAGAAACCTAGAATAGATCATCAGGCTGCGGTGTTCTACACCTGCAGAATTTTTGAAGAAGAGATCTTTAAATTTATAACTTCTGATTTTTGTTTCAGTTTTATGAATCTTAATCAACCCTCCTCAGATCCTAATCTTCCCTTCCTAATGAGTTCAAAGATCTTCTGGATTTGGATCCAGAAAATTTTTTTTTGAATTCTACGATCCGAGGCGCGTTCATACGATGAACGACGTCCCGTTCGAATTCCGTTGCGAACATCGCATTGAATGGGGCGTAACTCATCAGTGGTATCAGAGCCATGGTTCTAGGGAGCATGATTAGGACTTAAGGATTGATTACCACATTTTTAATCTGATTTTTAAAGAAATTATGCTTGCTGGATTTTCTACGTGCTGAAATTTCAGGTTGCTGAAATTTTCAGCATGCAGAATTTTATTTAATTTGATCTTGCAAATTATTTTAGATTGTAATTAGATTATAATGTTTTAAATCAAGTAATGCATGATCTGAAATCCAGAGAATAGCATAATAGGTTTAAAGTTTCAGATCTGAAAATATACATGAGATGCATGTGGTAATCTAATGTTCATACTTGTTTAAGGTTATGTTTAAAACAATGTATGCATGTATTAGTTAAACAAAATTTATTTGCATGAGATGTAAATAAAACTCTTAAACAATAGGATATTTACATAAGATGTAAACTGAAACAATTTTGTCATTTACATAAGATGTAATCACATAATATATGAAAGGGTTTCATAATTACATAGGATGTAAACTTGAACCAATGTGACATTTACATAAGATGTAAATCGAATGACATATGGTATGGGGTAGATTGTTACATTAGATGTAAATTCTAAAAGACCTAAAACCTTTCTAAATCAATCGAAAGTGAACGATACATTGAGCTAGCCATATTTGATTAATTGATCTAATTGGTGTCTAGAAAAGTTCAAAGGTGGTTACTTAATTAGGACCTTACTCTCTGAGTAAGGGGAGCCTCCCACCTGCTTACCTGGCCAATTGATCGATTACCTCCTATGGAAAACTCAAAGTTGGAATCACTAAGATCTGATTACCCAATATCAAGTCGATTGGTTTTCCACCGTAGTAGAGTTGCTAAGATCTTTCCGGCGCTGATTAGTCTCGGCTGGATACAGTGGGCTAGTTGCATCGGGGATTGGACCTCTCTATTAGGTGAGGACCCAATCACAGCTTTATTTTCGCGGGATATACGGTGGGTCTGACTTAACCAAGGAACGAGTTCAATAACTGTTAGATGAGGTCCTTATGACTTGGAGACCAGGTTAGCTCAATATACTTATGAAGCATTGTACAAGAGTTGTACACTCATCGTCTATGTGTCTCAATAACTGTTAGGTGAGGTGACATGTAGATTGGTGGGACCGCAACACTCCACTTGAAATCCTAAGTCGTAGGTTTCCGTATCTTTACCAGTGGAGTGTGAGAGATCCGAAAAATAGTGGAAGGATTTGATCCAATTTTGTTTTAAACGTCCCTAAAACAAATTAATGTCAAATACAAATTTCTAATTAGAATCTTTATTCTCTGCAGATGTCAATGGCTTCCAACCCAATAGTTCGAATTCTAGATAACAATAGGCTGACCGGATCAAACTATAAAGATTGGCTCCGCAACTTGAAGATTGTCTTGAGTTGCAAAAAGATAGCTTATGTTCTTGACCATGAACTTCTGGTGTTACCAGCCCGTGCAACCAATGAGCAGCATGAGACGCAAGCAAAATGGTTGGATGATAACAATAAGGTTAGGTGCTACATTTTGGCATCCATGTCCAACGAATTACAATGCCAGCATGAGAGCATGAAGACTGCTAAGGACATACTTGGTCACCTACAAGTGTTGTATGGTGAACAGAGTCGCGCAGCGAGGTTTGAAGTGTCCAAGCGGCTCTTCAAAGCCAAGATGCGTGATGGGTAGTCCGTCCATGAACATGGTTTGACCATGATCAAGGATCTTGAGGAGCTTGAGAAGTTTGGCATGACCATGCACAAGGATTTACAAACGGATTTGATCCTACAATCGTTGCCATCTTCATATGGGCAGTTTATTGTAAACTATCATATGAATAAAATTGAATGCACCAAATTTGAATTGTTGAATATATGGTGACAACTGAGGGAGCCTTGAAAGGTTCAAGGGGCACAGTTCTCGCTGCTGAGCTAGCTTCTGCTTCCAAGAGAAAGTCTACTGGGAAGAAGAAGAAGCCTGCGAAGAAGCAGAAGACCGAGAAAAAGCCGAAGAAGGAAGTTCCTAAGAAGAAGGCCGAACCCAAAGGAAAATGTTTCCATTGCAATAAACACGGCCATTTGAAGAGGAACTGTCCTATCTACATGGGACACATAAAGAGCAAGAAGGGTGACATGCCTTCTGAAGGTATGTCTAATATGCTCATTATTGAAACTAATCTAACGATTTCTTCTATTTTCAGTTGGGTTATAGACTCTGGTTCTAGTGTTCACTTGTGCACTACCATGCAGGATCTAAAGGAAAGTAGAAGGATTACGGAAGGTGCGGTAACCCTATGGGTTGGCACTGGAGCAAGAGTTGCTGCTGTTGCTGTGGGCACATTCTCTTTGCATTTACCGTCAGAATTTAGTTTAATACTTAGAGATTGTTATTTTGTACCTAGTGCTAGCAGAAATCTAATTTATGTATCTTGTCTAGCACAAGAACATTATGAATTCAATTTCAATAAAGACTACGTTTCCATTTATTTGCGAAATAAACTGTTTGGACGTGGTTTTATGATTGACGGTCTCTATTACTTACATATGGATATATCTGTGAACGTATCTGAGCATACAGTGAGTACCATAGGATCTAAAAGATCTAGAGATGAGATAAATCAAAAGTATTTATGGCACCCCAGACTTGGTCATATAGGAGAAGACAGAATTAACAAATTGGAGAAACATGGACTTTTGAGTTCATGGACTTCTGAGTCATATCCGATTTGTGAATCTTGCCTTCAAGAAAAAATGGCCAAATTACCCTTTGTAGGACACGGGGAGAGATCCACTGAAATACTTTTCCTAGTACACACTGATATGTGTGGCCCATTCGATGTGCAGGCTAGGGATCAATTTTTCTACTTTATTACTTTTACCGATGATTTCTCACGGTATGGTTATGTCGATCTTATGAGACATAAATCTGAAGCATTTGAAAGGTTCAAAGAATTCATATTTGAAATAGAAAAACAGACAGAAAAAATCATTAAGGTTCTTCGATCAGATCGAGGAGGAGAATACCTTAGTGGAGAGTTTCGCGATTATCTTAAACAAAATGGTATAGTTTCACAATGGACACCTCCTGGAACACCTCAACTCAACGGAGTGTCAGAAAGGAGGAATCGGACCCTATTGGATATGGTCAGGTCCATGATGAGCTTCATTGACTTACCCTTATTCTTGTGGGGAGATGCCTTACTTACAGCTATCTACATATTGAATAGAGTTCCCTCTAAGTCTGTTCCTACCACACCATATGAGATATGACATGGTAAGAAACCAAGTCTTGGTTATCCCAAGATTTGGGGATGTCCGGCCCAAGTCAAGCGACAACATGCAGACAAGTTAGAGGCTAGGATAATTAGTGCTCGTTTCATTGGATATCCTAAATAGTCATTAGGATATAATTTTTACATCCCAGAAGACCACAAAGTGTTTGTGAGCCGACATGCCATCTTCTTGGAAAAATAGTTTATCCTTGATAGAGGCGGTGGGAGGAAAATTGAGCTCGAAGAGAAAGTCTCTCAAGAGAAACGAGCAATTGAGCCTAGTGAACCTATTCATATTGAGCCAATACATGAAGAACCTCGTCCACTTCGTAGATCCAGTAGGATCTCCCATCCTCCTGAAAGATACTTACGTATGCTTATAGAGGAAATAGAGGAAGAGTTCCTCATGGGACAAAGAGATCATAGTAATGATCTCAAGACTTACAACGAAGCGATGTTAGACATCGACTCCGAAAAATGGATGGATGCGATGAAGTCAGAAATAGACTCCATGCATTCCAACCAAGTATGGACCTTAGTAGATTCGCCTGAAGGTATAGTACCTATTGGGTGTAAATGGATCTATAAAAGAAAAATGGATTCGGATGGCAAGGTAGAGACCTATAAGAAAAGGTTGGTGGCAAAAGGTTATAGTAGGGCGAAGGCATTGACTATCAGGATACCTTTTCATCGGTAGCCATGCTAAAGTCTATTCGAACGTTGCTTGCCATTGCAGCTTATCATGATTATGAGATATGGCAGATGGATGTGAAAACTGCATTTCTTAATGGATATCTTGAGGAAGATATCTATATGGAATAGCCTCAGGGTTTCACTTCCAGTGATGGTGATCACAAGGTCTGCAAGCTGCAAAGATCCATTTATGGACTAAAGCAAGCATCTCAGAGTTGGAACACTCGTTTCGATGATATGATCAAATTGTTTGATTTCATCAAGAACGAAGAGGAACCATGTGTGTACAAAAAGGTCAGTGGGAGGGCTATAATATTCCTCGTATTGTACGTGGATGATATACTCCTGATTGGGAATGATATTCCCATGCTTACATCGGTCAAGTTATGGTTGTTTAAGAAGTTCTCCATGAAAGACCTAGGTGAAGCATCTTATATTTTAGGGATTAAGGTCTATAGAGATAGATCTAAGAGGATGCTTGGCCTATCACAGAAAATGTACATAGAGAAAGTGCTGAAGAGGTTCAGCATGGAAAACTCTAAGAGGGGATTGTTATCCCTAAGGCATGGGATAAATCTCTCCAAAAAGATGTGCCCCAAAACATCTGAAGAGATTCAGCGCATGAATAGGATTCCTTATACATCGGCAATAGGGAGCCTCATGTATGCCAAGCTATGTATTCGACCTGATATAGCATATGCTGTGAGTGTCACGAGCAGATATTAGTCAAATCCAGGCGAGGAGCACTAGATAGCTGTGAAAAATATTCTTAAGTACTTGAGAAGGACTAAGGATATGTTTTTGGTCTTTAGGGGAGGCACAGAGTTAAAAGGTAGAAGGATATACTGATTCAGACTTCATAACTGACCCTGATGATAGCAAGTCTACATCAGGATATGTATTCTTATGCAATGGAGGATCGGAAAATTGGAAGAGTTCCAAGCAACCGATTATTGCAGATTCTACCATGGAAGCAGAGTACATTGCTGCATCAGATGCTGCGAAGGAAGCATTCTGGTACAAGAAGTTTGTCGAAGAGCTAGGAGTCATGTTATCAGATGCCATAACCCTTTTCTGCGACAACAACGGCGCCATAGCACTGGCTAAGGAGCCGAGGTCTCACCAGAAGTCCAAGCACATAGAGTGGCGATTTCATCTAATTTGCGACTACCTCGAAAAGAAATATGTAGAGGTGCAGAGAGTAGACTCCACTGATAACGTGGCGGACCCATTCACTAAGCAGAAGAAAGTAGAAGTCCATCTTGAGAAAACGGGACTTAAATACATGTCTAATTGGCTTTAGTGCAAGTGGAAGATTGTTAGAAGTATGCCCTAGAAGCCAACATGGCTGATGCATATTTGTAATTTGGGGCATAAATTTATAATTTGACACTTATTAACAAATAAGATTGGGCAATTTGTTTTTCATTCATGTTTGTATGTGTCCATGAATCGTCCAAGAAATTAACAGATGATGACACATATTCTCAAGGAGTTGAGAATTTGAGGCATGTGTCATTAGGGATTAATTTCTAAATGCTCCTGATCGATGGATCCATCATGAGGGATGGTGATTGATCCACTGAGATTAGTGCACAGATCACTTAGTCAGATGGACGAGTCTCGAGTCCACAGTGTAGAGACACTGGAGTGATTATGCGAGTACTTGTTAGAGAACAAGGTACTGAGCGTGACCAAAGATAGTAGTCACATGGATGTCCATCCACTCGTCAGTGACTACTTATGCTGCAGTTGTATGACTGGTCTTTTGACCTGCGATGCCTCAGCTATTCACTGTAAGGTTGCTATAGTTTGACGAGCATGTGAACTTGGGCCCTAGCCATTCGGGTCCTTAAAGTGTGGATTGATTACAGTAGGTTCATTTTGGAATAGGGTTGCATCTAGATGGGATCTATCGACCTTGATAGATTAAGAGTGATCCTATGTGATTTATGAGACTAAGTTCGATAAATTTCTGGCCAGGTATTTTGGAAAAAGAGTTTTCCATATCTCGAACTAGAAGTCGTATAAATTTGACATATGACGGACGATGGGGTTTGACGAGATATCCATAACCTCCATCACGTCGGAATCCATGATAGAGGGACTGTATCATACGCTAACTACACCTAGAGGTTCAGACATTCCATTCTGCTGGGTTGCCACCACATACTGCTAGGTATCACTAGTAGATTGTGAGACTCGAAGGCATTCATTTGGTGATCAGTGAACCCTGAGAGTAGAATTGAAATTGTTTCAGTCCACTGAAAGGAGTTTCAATGATATTGAGATGGAGATCTCAATATTTCTCACTACCAGTCAGAATAGAACCTACAGGGTCACACACATAGAGAATTTAATTAGTCAGACTATCATAATTGTGATTTAGAATCTCAATTGAAGTCAATTATCAATATGATTGGTGATTGAATTAACCCACTAAGTGTTAGTGAGTTAGTGGAAGAAAAATTAAGTGGAATTGATTGCAATTGGATTGCAATTGGGCTGATTTAATGAGCTAAATCAAATTGGGTTCGACCCAAATTGATTTGGGTTCATGATTAGGTCAATTTGATTAAACCAAGGTTTGTGCAGATTTTAAAGACCACATGTCGTCGTAGGATGAATATGACTTAAGTCATGTTCACACTATGCGGACTTTAAAGTCCACATGGCGTCGTAGGATGCATGCTCCCAAATCAATTAATTCTCCTAATAAGATTAGGAGTCCTAATGTGATTAGAAAATTAATCAATTGATTAAGTGGACACATGTCATGCATCTATGAGCATAAGGATTGGACACTTGGCATTAATCCAAGGGTAGGTTATAGTCCCATACTCTTAATAAGATTAGGAGAAGCCCTAAACCCAATCTATAAAAGGGGAGGCATGTGCATTGAATTCTTAATTCTAGATCCCCACGCCTCCTCTCTCCCTCTCTTCTTCCTTCCTTCTCCACGGCAGCAAGGGGACCTCGTCTTCTTCTTCATCCACAGGAGCAAGGCAAGGAAGATCCACGCTTAAAGCTTCATCTCTCATCTTCCTCCATTGCAAGCAAGGTTGAAGAAGAAAGCGTTCTTCTTCAAAGAGGTATACTGCAGATTTTTATCTTCCAATATTATGATAGTCATGAGAGGTCTTTGCAAGGAACTAGCACTCCGGTAAGACCTATTCTCAGATGATTAGATTCTCGTATGGATACCTGTAGAGGCCGGACAATTGTGCGGCTCAAACAGAAACCTAGAATAGATCATCAGGCTGCGGTGTTCTACACCTGCAGAATTTTTGAAGAGAAGATCTTCAAATTTATAACTTCTGATTTTTGTTTCAGTTTTATGAATTTTAATCAACTCTCCTCAGATCCTAATCTCCCCTCCCTAATGAGTTCAAAGATCTTCTGGATTTGGATCCAGAAATTTTTTTTTTGAATTCTACGATCCGAGGCGCGTTCATATGATGAACGATGTCCCGTTCGAATTCCACTGCGATCATCGCATCGAACGGGACGTAACTCATCACTTGGTACCAGTCGGATATATAATTTAAGTGTTAATTGATCCAATTATGATCTTTTTAGTTTGAGCATGATGTATTATGAAATAATGTCTTATTTTTATGTAATTAAATATAGAGAGCAAAATTTGATTCTTCATTAATTTTTTTTTTTTTTTGACATTAGAATCATTACATCTTATGAGAATCTTGTTTGACATCAAAACTCTCAAGTATTTCATTAATTCATAATCTTAGATTTTATTTTCTTAACCAATTTTTTTTTATTATTATTATTATTTTTGAATCTTTTGATATCAATTAAATGTGATTCACTTGAATTAGTTTGATATCTTTGCATATAAGCACAAAATGAGCATATAATTTGTCCTACAAGTTATATGATACAATAATACAACTTCTAACAATAGAATTACCTTGCACATCATTTTGAAACTCTACAGGATGGGGTCATAGACATACCTTTCTTCATGCCAAACTTCTATAAAAATATTCTTGTTAACTTACTTTGACCAATAAAGATCCTCTTTCTTGTTTGTCTTAATTTGGAGTTCGAGAAAAAAGGTTAGTTCATCCATTTTACTCATTTCGAACTCACCTTGCATGAGCTTAGTAAAAACTTCACATAAAGCTTCATTAGTAGCACCACAAATAATGTCATCGATATATACTTGAGCAATTACGATATCAGAATTTTCTTTTTGATACATAGTTTTATCAATATTGCTTTCTATCAAAAAGTTGCTTAAACTTTCATATCATGCTCTCGGTGCTTGTTCTAAATCAAATAGTATTTTATTATGTTTGTAATGAACGTTTTTCAAATATAGGTGGTTATTTTTACATAAAACTTTTTCAATGATATAACCACACAGAAGTGTATTTTATACATTCATTTGACAAAATACAAGGCTCATAAAGCAATCAAATAAAAATGATGATCTTTGGCTTCTAATCATGCAAAGATTTTTTCAAGATCAATTTCACCTTTTCTTGATTGAATCTTAGTAATTACTAATTCTTCTTCATTAAATACATTTCTAAAGAACTCAATTTTGTTCCAATTATAACTAAGTTTTCAGTTTTTTTTTATTTTTCATGAGTTCATAAGGAGTTTTCTTCAAAAAAAGAGTTCTAATAGAAACCTTATAATATGACAAACTGTGATGATAGCTATAATCAAAATCAAGTAGGTAAATTACTATCACATAGCATTGTCCATCATATTTTTTCAAAGGTTCTATTTTACTTTTTATAAACCTAATATCCAATGATGTTCTTGGTACAGAAATAATTGTATTCAATATAATTTTCTATGCAACACTTAACAAAAAAAATTGATTTTCAAAACTGTGCCATGATATTTATTTATTTTCACAGTTTGCAAACCTTTTTTATTTGAAGCCTTTTGTAAGCTTGTGCCAATGCATAAAATATTTCAATTTAAGTGCCAAGAACAAAACCAACATTAGCTTTGAGAAATCATTCACAATTACAAAATCAAGAAGCTTATCTCCTAGGTTCACAATCCTAGAAATCTAAATAAGTTCTTGTGGAGAATTTTCAAAGACTAAGGAGTGGGAACAATGTTTTCAGATTTAGAAATGATTCTAGTTAATTTCTCTAGATGATATGCATAGCAAACTTTGACCTTGCAGAAATTAATCTAAGTAAACCAATGATAATGTCTTTTGAAATCAAGTTCATATTAGCATGAGTTAATTATATATGCCAAAACAAGTTTCTTTAATCTTGGTATTCATAAAGTATATTTTTCAAGAGTATACCAAGTACACATTCATATGTCTATGATCAATAGAAGATGATGTTATGAATATAAAAAACAACTCTTAATCAAACATATAGAGAATTCAAAGAGTTATTATAAGAAAATAGATTAAGCATTAGCAAATCATCCATTAATAAGTAAAGGATAACATAGAGAGATGGAGTATCTTGAATATTTTTCTTCTATTTTAATTGCTTTTCTTAATCACATTTTAACTTTCATTTTTTAACATGTGTCTAGAACACCCATTTGTGTGAAAGTTCCATTTGTTCCATAGGTATCTTGGCACACCTACATCTACACCCTCATATTTTCATTTTAGGTACCCAAACTTGCTTGGGTCCTAGAGAGTTAGTACATATGGTTCTTTTTGGAACCCAAATTTGTTTAATAGTAATAACTTTATCATTTAATTTAATTGAATTAGAACTAGAGGTAGAGTTGTTATGTCCATTCTTTTCATGTTTGGCATAAGTTATCTTATTTGATGGTTTGCTTGGTGAATTGATAATCTTTTTATTTAGGGATTTATTATTAAGCAAGGGAGTCAAGCCAAGTTTTGATTTATCAAAAACAGCATGCTGGCTTTCACACATCATTTTTATTCTTTCTGAACTTATAGTGAATTTGTTAATAAGAGATTTCAGTTGGTCAACTTCTTCACTTAAGTTTTGGTTTTTTTTAATTAAGTCATGATTTTTCTGAATTAATTCTTCTGAATTTAACCTTAAGCTTTCATTTTTAGAATTTAGTTTGTCTTGTATTTCAGCAATAGAATTTCTTTCTTTTGAAATTTTCAGATTTAGCTTTTTAAGATTTTTATTTTTCATAGCTAATTTTCTACATTCACCATACAAATCATGAAAAGCATTTAATAGTTTATCATAAGAATATTCTTCATGAAATTCATTTGGTGTAAGATTAGATTCAGATTCTATCTTATCTTCTTGTCTCATAAAGCATGAGTTAGTTACCTCTTGTAGTTCTTTGGAGCTAATATTGTCATTGTTGCTCCTAACTCTCATTTTCTTGCTTGACTCTTTCTTGGTCAAGACTTTCTTGCACTTAATTTCTTTTTTTCTTTCTTCTTGCTTTCTCTTCTTCTTTGTCTTTAGGAAGCTTTTGAATTTCTTAGGGATTGATGATAGGTCTTTGTCTTCATCCCCAATATTTCCTTTTTCTAAGCTTTCTTCCTGATTTAGAGTGTTTCCTGCATGCTCAATGTTAGTCTTGCAATTATCCTCAAGTAATCTAATATGGGGTTCCTCGGAAATATCATAAGTTGCTTCAAGAGAATCCCATATTTGTTTGGCAGATGAGCATATACAAATTTGGTGGAAAATATTTTTATTAAATGCACAGTAAAGAAGGTTCATGGCCTTAGCATTTAGTTCAGCCAAATTTTTATCGAACATACTTTCAATCAATTTTGTGGGTGTGTATAGACCATTTGTTATGACATTCCATAACTCATAGTTTTATGATTGAACAAAGATTTTTATTCTAGCTTTCCATTGAATATAGTTAGTTCCATCAAACAGTGGAGGTTTGTTTGTGAAAAGTCCCTCAGCAAATAATATGTTATGCGGGGCTGTCATAATCTTTGGCTCTAGTCGGTTAAGACTATAAATTATAGAAGAGCACCTGCTCTGATACCACTTGTTGCCCAGTAAATACAGCTCAAGAGGGGGGGTGAATTGGATCTTTTAAAAAAAATTTCAACTACTTCTAAACTTTTCAATTAATTAAGCTAAGTTGTATGGATGCATAGTGGAATTTAAACTTAGCAATAGTTTGATTTTAATCTGATCAAGATTAAAACTATTAAGCAGCGAACTCAATAAACAATTAGTCTAGATTTCCCAAGCAAGCATTTCAATACAATGAATCTTAATGCAGTTTTATTAAATGAAACTTGATTAAACAATTTGAATATATTTGCAACTAAAGGATGCACGGATAAGAGTTAAGCAAGCAATTCAATTAGACATTTATCTAAGTAAGTAAGTGAGGAAATTAAACAATGAAAGAAAGCATCACAAACATAACAAACGTATAGTGGTTCGGTGCCAACTGCACCTACGTCCACTCCCCAAGCTCTCTTGGGAATTCCACTATAATCCCTCCGATTACAGTCCGGTTGTTTTACAAGCTCACAACCAACTTGTTGTTTTCACGAGATCACAACGAACTCGGTCGGTTTTCACAAGCACACCGACTAGAACCAATCCGATTGTTTTTCCGGGCTCACAATCCAACCCAGTTGGTTTTTTCTAAGGCACACCAACCAAAACCTTTCCCTTGTTGAATCCCCCTAATTCAACAACTTTCAATTTAGGTTTGGAAGAACCTTTACAAGTATAAGAGTTGAAGAAATTAATGCACACTAGAGTTATGCTCAAGATATAAAACACAAGAGAAAGAAAAGAGCAGAACTCGGATTGGTGTAGTGGTTGGTGTTGCCCAGTAGATACAACCCAAGAGGGAGGGTAAATTGGGTCTTTTAAAAACTTTTCAACTACTTCTAAACTTTTCAATTAATTAAGCTAAGTTGTATAGACACAGTGGAATTTAAACTTAGCAATAGTTTGATTCTAATCTGTAAAGATTAAAACTATTAAGGAGCGGACTCAATAAACAATTAGTCTAGATTTCTCCAAGCAAGCATTTCAATATAATAAATCTTAATGCAGTTTTATTAAAAGAAACTTGATTAAACAATTTGAATATACTTGCAACTAAAGGATGCGCGGATAAGAGTTAAGCAAGCAATTCAATTAGATATTTATCTAAGTAAGTAAGAGAGAAAATTAAAGAATGAAAGAAAGCATCACAAACACAACAAACGTATAGTGGTTCGGTGCACCCCAGCACCTACATCCACTCTCCAAGACCTTTTCGGAATTTCACTATAATTCCTCAGATTACAGCCGGTTGTTTTACAAGCTCACAACCTAACTTATTGTTTTCACGAGATCACAACGAACTCGGTCGGTTTTCACAGGCTCACCGACTAGAACTACTCGATTGTTTTTCCGGGTTCACAATCAAACCCAGTTGGTTTTTCTCGGTTCACCAACCACAACCTTACACCGTTGGTTTTTCCTTTGGCTCACCAACAAACTTTAACCCCTTGATTCAATCCCTTGATTGAATCAAGTTACAAGACATTAGAACAAGAGTTTAAAACAAATACAAGCTTCTTAAACAAGCAGATATAACAATGTAAACAAATAGAGTAAAGAGAAAAAGCCTTCAAACAAGTTTTGTAGATGAAGGAACTCGGCTTCTGCTTTACTTGACCCTCTTCTGATTTCGCACGAGATAGAGGATCACTGAGGCAGCACACAGTTGGAGAGGAAGCCTTGGAATTCACTCAGATGCTCTTCTTCTCTCTCTTTTGCTTTGAATGGCCCTTTTGTGCTTTTGGGAGGTTTTTCTTGAAATCTCTTCCCTATGTGTTCTCTCCCACTTTCTTAACTTCTCCCCTAGCTCTCCCCTGGATTTTATAGCTTTGGATGGCGTGGGAACAAAGATCTAGCCATTAGAGACAAAAATAGAGCCGTTGGAGTTGAGAAAAAACTAGCTGTTATGCCTCCCAGCGTGCTCGAGTCGACTCGGCTGAAGTAGGAGTCGACTCGTGAATAAGAGTCTGCCGGCACTGTAGCTAGGAGTCGACTCGAGCACTGTAGCGCTGAAGTAGGAGTCGACTCGAGCACTGTAGCACTGAAAATCAACTCTCTGTCTTTTTGTCTGTTCTCAGTCGGAGTCGACTCGCAGAGTCCCGGAGTCGACTCGAGCACTGTTCCTTGAAACTCCAGAGTGCCAGAGTCGACTCTGAACTTCCAGGAGTCGACTCGAGGACAGTTCTTTTAAATTTTTCTTTAGAATTGTCCCTTCAACTTGAATCCTTTGGACTTGAACCTTGGGCCAATGAAGTGTAGCTTTCTTTCAACTTTTCTTGAGAGCTTTTGAGGCCTTCTTGTATTTTTCCAACTTGCTGTATTCCTTGCAAAACAAATTATCTTTCTTCTTGCAACACAAACATTAGTAATTATACTTCAGTGAACCTGATCAGCAGAGGATTGATCGGCCACTCCAGAAAAAGGATTGTTGAGACTTATCATCAAAATCAATCTTTAAATCAATCTTTGGGTCATCAATCTCCCTCTTTTTGATGATGACAAAACTTGGAGTATGTGCAATATAAAATAGATTGTGTTCTAGAACTAATGCATAGCTAAGTTTCATGAAGTAGAAAACATATATCTTTAAAATATACTTCATGATAATGCTTTAGATTTAATCAACACATAAAGCATTATGAGCATATACTCAGATATTTCTCTCCATTTTTGACAACATCGAAAAGGTTGCAACATAATGAAACATTAAGCACAAAGATAATGATACTCAAATATTTCTTTTCCTTATTATACTCTGATTTTCAGTTAATGCATGTCAAATTATTGCCAGAATATGAATCATATAACTCAAGGCAATAATGTCAGAATAAGATTAATTAGCATAGATCAGAGCCAATTAAGATGATTTCAGAGCAAATTATAATGAGAGCACATCGAATGTGATTCCAAAGATAGTTTTCAAATCAAGTATAGGTGGAACCTTTTTCAAGTTAATTCAAGGAGTATCAAGAATGATATTCAAAGAAAACACGAATGGAAATCTTTTTTTTTTTTGAAAGATCTTTAATAACAAGTATGAAAGCTTGTTCATTTAAGATCTTTTGCCCAATATATTAAGTATGAGAGCAATTTAATTAATTTTCAGAGTATAAGATCAAAACAAAAAAAAAATATAACATAATGTTGGATCATTAATACTTAATGGCTTCAAAGTTCTTGTATGATAAATAAAAGCATTCGGGCACAAATACCAAAACATGAATTCATGCACTTTATGATATATCTTAGAGCATACATAAAATTCAAAGCTTTGAAGGTTCTTTTAGAGCTCTTTTAAAGACTTTCTTTTACTCCGTTAAAGAGAAACACATTTTGATACATATAAAAATGAATTGGCACAAAATTGAAGCTCTAAAGAGCAAGCCAATAAGAACTCTTTAGTAAATTTGAAAATAGATTTTCTAATAGAGACAGATGGAATTCGTTTTCAAATAATTTTCAAGACAGCTGATTTTCTGATTAGGTGCATTTTAAAATCTATAAATCTATCATATGTAGCAGCTACTTTTAAATTTGTGTTCATAAGAGATACTCAAGAAAATTCAACACATTATTCTCCCCCTTTTTCATTAAACTAGAGGCTCTTAAGATCAACTGTTTGAATTACAATTTGGTTCATGATTGATGCATATAATATATTAACCAAATAGTAAGCCTCAAGGTGTATTACAAAGATTTTCATATTTAAATTTTAGATATTTATATAATGGAGAGTATTAGGATTACTTCTCATTTAGTATTCTTTCTCTCTCCTTTAGTTATGGATTTTTGCGATTAAGTTCCATATGATCTCTCCTCCTAAAAATTTTCTTTCTCCCCCTTAATTGAACATTCTATTTAAGAGTTTAGAATTTGAAGATAATTTTCAATAAAACATTCAAATTGTCAATCTCGAAAATATATGTTCTATAAGTTTCAGCACAACTTATACTAATGAGAGCATATTTTCATAAAGCTCAAAGTTTGAGATAAGACAACCTTTATAAAACTCAACTCAAGGTATAGACTTTATATAGTTAAGACAAGTAATGGCAGCACAAGGAGGTTCATCAAAATCAAGTCATAAAATATTCAAGGTATGCATCATATGATGGTGACTTTTGAATAAGATGAAGAAGGATTGATATGTCTAAAGCTCCCTCTCAAAAGATGCATTCTTCTTTAATCATTCTTTTCTTTTTGTTGAATTTCAGATTTTAATGATAAGCGTGAATAAAACTGAAATTCTATGATATCAGAAATGTAGAGTGATCTAGAATTATAGCAATCACTCTTTTTAATCTTTTAAGAATAAGTTATGCTTCCTCTTAATCTTTGAGAAAATGTACTGAAATATTAATCAAAAAATAATTCTTTTGAAGCTCAATTTCTTTCAAAAGCAATTACATTTTCTTTCTTTTAAGAGTCATTTGAGTGAGTTAAAATATTTCTAGCTTTAGGAGCATTCACTCTACTTTTAAAAATAGCTTTTTCCTTTAATGATAGAAACACTTTTAATTATGCAAGACAAAAACATATAGAAGATCATTCAAGTATATATATTTATAGAATTCAATAATTTCACAGCAATGTATATATATGAAACATAATTTTTTTTTTAATATTAAGCTAAAATCATATATTTAGAAACATTTGTTTGCAATCAAGATCATTGAAAGATACATCAATTAGACCAATTTTAGTACACTTATAAGATACAAAATGATATATTTCGGATGCGTATCAAGACAATCAACCAAGGCATCAAAATTAATTCTGTTTTTCTTAAGTTAAAATTTTCATTTAGGAATCATATTGAGTTATGCTCTAGAATGATGCGATCGTTGAAGCATATAACTAAGGTTAAAAAGCTGTAACGATACAAGCATTTTTAATTAAGTTTAAGCTTTTATACAAAATTAGATTCTGAATTTCATAAAGATTTTCAAGGAGGCTTTCAAAGTTATAATTTGAGATATGTATCTTCCACATTATAGCTCATCTTAAATTATTACGATTGAAAACACATATTTCAAACATATTAGAGCATATTCAGAATATTTATATTTAATGTTGAGTTTTGGTATGAATTAGAACATTATGTACCAAAGTTAGGCAAGTTAAAAGATAAAACAAAATCAATTCATTTTGCCTAAATAGAGATATCCTTCTCTTCTCCTTTTACAAATTTATTCAACTTTCAGATTTCAAATATGATTATGAACGACAAATCTGAAATTTCTTTTCAATAATACCAAAAAAAAAATTTATGTAGTATTTCAAACATTCAATCAAATTATCCAAGCATGGAGCATTACAAAATATTGAGAACCCATAATTCAAAACATCATGCCACATGCAAAATATATTATGTGTTAAGTCATGCATTAAAATATTAAGAACAAGCATGTCAAGGATCAAATTCAATTCTTTTCAAATAAACTCCCCCTATTTAAATATAATCTTGCACTGATTTCATCCTTAAGGTGTGTTTTCAAGTGATTAAAACTTGACTTGATTCTTCTTATATACTTTCATTTACTTTGTCATTCATTTCCTCATTTTTTTTAATTTCTTTCCTTAACCAATTAACGAACATTTTGATTTTGTTTTTCGTTTTTACTTTCTTATGCTCTATACTCTATTTGCTCCCTATCCGATAGAGTTGGAAGGGGCACGAGGTACTACCACTAGCCTCCCTCTTGTGCCGTCCCTAATATATGCTACACCAAATAGTTGGGTCAAATAGTGCCGGGTACTACCACTAGCCTCCCCATTGGCACCATCCCTATAATGAGTAATGTAGAAAGGTTAAAATGTTTACTTCAAATTTCCTCTGTTTAAGTGTAATTAATTATGGATTTTATCCCTTCCAAAAGAATGCTCACACAAGTCTCACAAATGTGCCGAATATATTATGCTTGTTTTGCTTTTCCTTAAGATTGGAGTATTTGCCTTTACTTAAATTTTTTACTTTTCTTGAATAATGTTCATTTTCTTTTCTTTATCTCTCTCTCTTTTTGTTATTCTCAAGTAATTTACAGGAAAGAGCAGAATAAAGAAATAATTTTATGTATCATATAGATGTATATCATGCAAACAACATTTTCATTATGCTCAAGGATTCATAGCTTCTCACAAGTTATTTTAAATCAAAATTTTAAGTATAAACTTGTGTATTTCATGGTTATGACATAGGCAAAGATATATTTTAGTTTGGGCAAATCATGAAATAATTTCTAAAAGCATAAGTCAATCAATACATATATAGACATGATATCAAGAAATTAATAATTAAAGACTTTAATCATGCCATAATAAGATTTAAGTTATTGACTTTGCTCAGCTAATTTATAAGAGAGGTATCTGAAATTACCGATTCATTCTGTATTCTTCAAGTCAAATACCTACTAGATTTCTTATGTGTAAACTTTTGGCTGAAGAAGGTCCCCTTTCTTGTTTACATGTGAATGTTTATTGTATCTTATGTGGAGGTGTCCTTCAAGTTGAAATCTCTCATTTTCTTGCTTAAGGATTGTGCATTATTAACAAGATCTTTTCTTTCTTAAAGAAAAGTCATTAGTTTCTTCAAGATACAAAACATTCATACAACATATTTCTTAACTAGATGACTCAACATAAGATATAACAATAATTGAATGTTGAGTCACTTTACTCAAGAGATTGCCTAAATATAAGCAAGCACATGTCACTTGAACTTAAAGAGATAGTTTCATTAACCAAGATGGTTCAAGGACAAGCATGTGAGGCAATAGGAAGATTCATCAAGGTCAAATCAATTTCTTATTTTCAGAATCAATTTAGCTTAGATTCTATTTGCTTAAAATAATTATCAATAAGACATGCTAGCTAAGTTTTAATCAAATTATCTTAAACAGTTGTTTCTATCAAAATTCAGATTATGATTCATTTGTTATCAATAAAATATGATTCATTAGAGTTAGTTTGAAGTCTTGCACAAGGGCACATAATGAGCATACAATCTAGTCTACTAGCTGTATGATAAAATAATTATTCTATCTTGCTTCAATACAACTTTAAAACAATAGATCTACCTAGCTCATCCTTTTTAAATTCTACAAGATGGGGTCATAGACATACCTTCTTCATGCCAATCTTCTATAAGTGTTTTCTTGTGGACAAACTTTGGTCAATGAAGATCCCCTTTTTTGTTTGTCTTAATTTGGAGTTCGAGAAAAAATGTTAATTCATTCATCATACATATTTCAAACTCACCTGCATAAGCTTAGTAAAATCTTCATATAAATCTTCATTAGTAGAACCAAAAATGATGTCATCAATGTATACTTTGAGCAAATAAGATATCATAAATTCTTCTTTTTGATGCATAGATTTATCACTATTACTTTCTATCAAAAAAGGTTACTCAAGCTTTTATATCATGCTTTTGGTGTTTGTTCCAAATCATATATTGCTTTATCATATTTGTAATGAGTGTTTTCAAATAAGGTGGTTATTTTACATAGATCTTCTTTAATGAAATAACCACATAGGAGTGCATTCTACACATTCATTTGACAGAATATAAAGCTCATAAAGCAAGCAAATGATAATGGTGATCTTTACTTCTAATCATGCAAGAATTTCATCAAGATCTATTTCATCTTTTCTTGATTGAATCTTTTAGTAGTCACCAATTTTTCTTCATTAAGTGCATTTCTGAAAAACTCAATTTGGTTCTAATTATTAACAAGTTTTCAGATTTTATCGGCAAGATTTCAAATTCTATTTCTTTCAAAAATGATTTAGTTTAACTTGACCAATTATAATCTTGTTCATTCTTCTTAAGGTGTTTTAGTTTCAGATTGTTATATGTAAGCAAAAAGATTAACCATATACATATATAATCTGATTTTAGTGACTTGATGAAAGATCATTAGTCTCATAAAGAATGAAATGAATTGATATTTCTACAACTAGGATCTTTTCATTGAATATTCTATATGCATTGCTTGATGAACGATACCCAAAGATAGGAGTATCTTTATCAGATTTGGCATTATTTTCATAAGAACATATCAAGCATAACATGTACGACTGAAAAATATGAAAGATGTGCAATAGTTCATTTTCTATTTTTCAGAAGATCAAAAGGAGTTTTCATCAAAAATAGATCTAATAGAAACCATATGTATGACAAGCAGTGATGATAGCTTTTTTTTAAAAAAAATGACTATCATACAACATTGTCTTTTTCATTTCTTCAAGGATTCTATTAACCCTATTTTACTTATGGTGTCCTTGGTGCAGAAACAATTGTATTCAATATTATTTTCTGTGCAAACCTTATCAGAATTTTGGTTTTCAATACTGTGCCATGATACTCTTTATCTTCACAGTTTGGAAACCTTTTTCATTTGAAACACTTTTACAAGATTTAGCAAATACAGAAAATACTTCAATTTTATTTGCCAAGAACAAATCCAATGTAAGCTTTTGAAAACTTAGTGATGGAAACAACATCTTTAGATTTAGAAATTGATTCTTGTTTGTTTCCTTAGTTAACATGCATAGCAAACTTTGACCTTGCAGAAGATAATCTAAGTAAACCAATGACAAGGTCTTTTGAAATTAGGTCCATACTAGCATAAGTTAATTTTATATGCCAAAAAGAATTCTTTGATCTTAGTATTTATAATGCATATATTCAAAGGTATACCAAGTACACATTCTCATGTCTATGATTAATAAAAATAATGCCATGGATAAAAACTCTCAATCAAGCATATAGAGAATTCATAGAGTTATTCTTAATATCATCATTGTTGCTCCTAACTTTCATTTTCTTGCTTGACTCTTCCTTGGTCAAGGCTTTCTTCCTTTTTATCTCTTTCTTCCTTTCTTCTTGCTTCCTCTTCTTCTTTGTCTTTAGGAAGCTTTTGAATTTTTTTGTTGTTCTTTCTTCCTCGAGTCGACTCGGGTTTATTTGGAGTCGACTCGACTGACTTGAGAGGCGACTCAAGATCTTCGGAAGACGTCTCATTTTCAGAGACCGAAAAATTGATTTTCTATCTTTTGAACTGTTCTACCTCGGAGTCGACTCGGGCCTTGTTGGAGTCGACTCGGCTAACTTGGGGGTCGACTCTAAAACACTTGGAGTCGACTCGTTCACAGAGTCTCTGAAACTGAGTCTTTGTCTTTCAAACTGTTTTCCTCTAGGAGTCGACTCGGACAAACTGGGAGTCAACTCGGCTGATGTGGGAGATTCAACATCTTTTTCTGCAGTCTCATTGTTAGTATGTAATTGAAGCACATGTGAGCTAATCTGGAATTTATCATAAATATTTTTTAAAGTATCCCAGATTTTTTTAGCAGATAAGCATGCAGAAATCTTATTAAATATAGTTTCATGGATAGCACAATATAGTATGTTCATAGCATTAGCATTCAATTGTGCTAAGTCTTTTTCATTAACAGCTTGAGAGAGTGTGTGAAGGTCATTTATTATGATATTCCATAAATCATAGTTTTGTGATTGAATGAAAATGCATATGCGTGCTTTCCAATGTGTGTAGTTTATGCCATTAAATAGTGGAGGTCTATCAATTAATTATCCCTCTCCTAGAAAACTATCTATTTGAGTTATCATGATCTTTGGCTCTTGATCGTGAGATCAACAATTAACATTAGAGCACCTGCTCTGATACCACTTATTACCCAGTAGATACAACCCAAGAGGGGGGGTGAATTGGGTCTTTTAAAAACTTTTCAACTACTTCTAAACTTTTCAATTAATTAAGCTAAGTTGTATAGATGCACAGTAGAATTTAAACTTAGCAATAGTTTGATTCTAATCTGATAAAGATTAAAACTATTAAGGAGCGGACTCAATAAACAATTAGTCTAGATTTCCTCAAGCAAGCATTTCAATATAATAAATCATAATGCAGTTTTATTAAAAGAAACTTGATTAAACAATTTGAATATACTTGCAACTCAAGGATGCGCGGATAAGAGTTAAGCAAGCAATTCAATTAGATATTTATCTAAGTAAGTAAGTGAAAAAATTAAACAATGAAAGAAAGCATCATAAACACAACAAACGTATAGTGGTTCGATGCACCCCAGCACCTACATCCACTCCCCAAGACCTCTTGGGAATTTCACTATAATCCCTCAGATTACAGCCGGTTGTTTTACAAGCTCACAACCTAACTTGTTGTTTTCACGAGATCACAACGAACTCGGTCGGTTTTCACAGGCTCACCGACTAGAACCACTCGATTGTTTTTCCGGATTCACAATCAAACCCAGTTGGTTTTTCTCGGTTCACCAACCACAACCTTACACCGTTGGTTTTTCCTTTGGCTCACCAACAAACCTTAACCCCTTGATTCAATCCCTTGATTGAATCAAGTTACAAGACATTAGAACAAGAGTTTAAAACAAATACAAGCTTCTTAAACAAGCAGATATAACAATGTAAACAAATAGAGTAAAGAAAAGAAGACTTCAAACAAGTTTTGTAGATGAAGGAACTCGGCTTCTTCTTTACTTGATCCTCTTCTGATTTCGCACGAGGTAGAGGATCACTGAGGCAGCACACAATTGAAGAGGAAGCTTTGGAATTCACTCAGATGCTCTTCTTCTCTCTCTTTTGCTTTGAATGGCCCTTTTGTGCTTTTGGGAGGTTTCTCTTGAAATCTCTTTGAAATCTCTTCCCTATGTGTTCTCTCCCACTTTCTTAACTTCTCCCCTAGCTCTTCCCTTGATTTTATAGCTTTGGATGGCGTGGGAACAAAGATCTAGCCGTTAGAGACAAAAATAGAGCCGTTGGAGTTGAGAAAAAACTAGTCGTTATGCCTCCCAGCGTGCTCGAGTCGACTCGGCTGAAGTAAGAGTCGACTCGTGAATAAGAGTCTGCCGGCACTGTAGCTGGGAGTCGACTCGAGCACTGTAGCGCTGAAGTAGGAGTCGACTCGAGCACTGTAGCGCTGAAAATCAACTCTCTATTTTTTTGTCTGTTCTCAGTCGGAGTCGACTTGCAGAGTCCCGGAGTCGACTCGAGCACTGTTCCTTGAAACTCCAGAGTGCCAGAGTCGACTCGAGGACAGATCTTTTGAATTTTTCTTTAGAATTGTCCCTCCAACTTGAATCCTTTGAACTTGAACCTTGGGCCAATAAAGTGTAGCTTTCTTCCAACTTTTCTTGAGAGCTTTTGAGGCCTTCTTGTATTTTTCCAACTTGCTATGTTCCTTGCAAAACAAATTATCTTTCTTCTTGCAACACAAATATTAGTAATTATACTTCAAGGTTTTGTTTTGTGATCATCAAAATCAATCTTTAAATCAATCTTTGGGTCATCAGTTGGTCTTTTAAGCTCTTCACCAATTGATTGAGGTTGAGGATATGATCTTGAGGCTCTTGGTGGATGCTCTAATTGATCCTAACTTGAATAGCTCTCCTCTTGCTCAAATATTTGGCCCTTTTTGTGGATTTGGCGTTATGCTCTCTCTTTTGGAGTTCTTGAAAAGATTTGATCTTGTGAAGCTTTTTCTCATATTGTCTTTTGGTGTTTTCATGAATATATACCCTTAAGAACATGTAGAAAGCTTCTCCTAGCCGTTAGAGAAGAAATAGAGCCATTGGGAGTGTAAAACTAGCCGTTGGAGCCGTGAAAAACTAGCCGTTATGCCTCCTAGCGTGCTCGAGTCGACTCGGCTGAAGTAGGAGTCGACTCGTGAATAAGAGTCTGCTCGACACTGTAGATGGAGTCGGCTCGCGAATAGTAGGAGTCGGCTCGAGCACTGTTCATTGAAAATCAACTCTCTGTCTTTTTCTGCGGAAGTCGGCTCGTGAACAGTAGGAGTCGACTCGAGCACTGTTCCTTGAAACTCCAGAGTGCCAGAGTCGACTCTGAACTTCCAAGAGTCGACTCGAGGACTATTCTTTTGCATTTTTCTTTGAATTTGCTCCTTCAACTTGAATCCTTTGAACTTGAACCTTGGGACAAGGAAGTGTGGCTTACTTCCAACTTTTCTTGAGAGCTTTTGAGACCTTCTTGTATTTTGCAACTTGTTATGTTCCTTGCAAAACAAATATCATTCTTCTTGCAACACAAATATTAGTAATTATACTTCAAGGTTTTGTGATCATCAAAATCAATCTTTGGGTCAGCACTCTAAAATTATTAGGTTCCTAAAATAAAATAGTTATAGAGATAACTAGGTCATAGCCTCCCATTAAGTTGGGTGATAATCGGTCCAATGGCTAGATAATCATTGGAGGCGCCACACGCCTGGTGATTATTTGACCATTGGAATTATCATTCAATATATGATGAGTCGAGTGTACCTTCAATAGGTGATTCAGGTGGGCCGAGCCACACTCGGGCTTGGTCATCTATTAGTAGATTACATGGAACCCTATCATTTAATGGTTGAACCTAACCAAAATTTTCGGTGGAGGCGCCACACGCCTGCCGAAAAGATTGGGGCAAAATTATTACTAGAAATTGTTTGATGAAACAATTGGTTCAGAACCTACTAATAGGTGCATATGGGTTGGCCGAGCCACACTCGGGCCCATATGCGATCTATTGGGTTCTAGTGCCCACTAAAGAGTTAAGCGTAATTCTTCGAATTTGAGGTAGAGGCTACAAATTTATATAAAATAGTGGAAGAATCTTTAGACTAAAGTTCAAGTCTTTAGGGTTTTGTCAATTCATATACTGATAGTCGATTTTCTTTTTATGTAGAAATGGTTACTAGTTTGTCACTTCGTTCATTGTTGGATAATGACAAGTTGATTGGACCCAATTTCAATAACTGGCTTAGAAAACTTAAGATAGTGCTAGAGCATGAACAGATCCTTTATGTGATAACGGATCCGACACCTGAGCAGCCCGCTGCTAATACACGGGGTATAGTCAGAGACACTTATCAGAAGTGGCTCAGTGACCGTATTATTGTCCGCTGTATTATGCTTGCTACAATGAACGATGAGTTCAGTCGTAGGTTTGAGAATGCACGGCCTGAAGAGATCATTCAAGTGTTGAATGAATCCTTCAGTATTTCTGACGACGTTGAAAGGCACAAAATCAGTTGTGCTATTTTCAGCGCACGGATGAAGGATGGGGCCTCGGTGACTGATCATGTATTGTACATGATTGAGTTAATCGAGCATCTAGGCACTTCGAATTTTCCCTACATGATCAATTCGGGAAAGATGCTATACTGAACTCTCTTCCTGGTTCATACCGCCCATTTTTCACCAACTTTCGTATGACGAAATCGGTAGTAAATTATCACCAATTGTTGGATTTACTACAAACTTTTGAGAAGGATCACCAACTCCTAAAAGGGTCGGTGAATTTAGTGGAAGGTTCGTCCAGGGGTCGTGGTACCTTTAAGAAAGGGAAGAAGAAAAATAAGAATCAAAAGAAAAAGGTGCAACATGCTAATCCAAGTCAGACGAAGAAGATAAAGGCTGATCAAAGTAAGGCAGAGTGCTTCTTCTGCAAGAAGCAAGGATATTGGAAGAGGAACTGTTCTCAGTACATTGCCTTCCTTGACGCAAACAGGCAAAAGAGAAAGATGCAATCAGTTGCTGATCAAGTTACTTATATAATAACACCTTGTAGTTTCTCAATATGTGATAATTTGACTTGGGTATTAGATACCGGTAGTCCCTTTAATATTTGCAATTCGTTGTAGGAACTGCAAGTCAGTGAGAGATTTGGAGAAAGCGAAAGATTTCTGAACGTTGGAGATGGAAGATCAGTTCCAGTTCTAGCTTTAGGAAGTCTGAAACTTGTATTCAATTCTCAAGAAATTGTCTTAAGTGACTGTCACTTTTGTCCAAGTTTTTTATTGAACGTAATTTCTGTAGGCCTTTTGGCCATGAATGGTTATGAGATTTCAATAAAAAGAGATTATTGTGATATTATTATGAATGGTGTTATTGTAATGCATAGACATTTGAGTGATGGAATTTATATATTGTCACAGCCTGTTAATGTAATGTACAAGTCAAATAAGCTCCCTAGAATAGATAATATCACGGATGTCTACCTTTGGCATCATAGGCTAGGTCATATTAACAAGAACATGATGAACAGGTTAAGTAAAGAGGAAATCCTCAATGTTAATGATTGTGAATCATTGACAACCTGCGAGTCATGTCTTCTTGGTAAGATGACCAATTCATCTTTTACCGAAAAAGGTGAACGAGCCAGTGACTTATTGACCCTTGTACATTCTGATGTATGTGGGCCAATGAGCACAAATGCTAGAGGTGGGTATTCATATTTCATTACGTTTACAGACGACCTTTCTAGGTATGGTTATGTCTATTTAATGAGACATAAATCTGAATTATTTGAAATGTTCAAATTATATTGTAATGAAGTAGAATAACAAACTGGAAAGAGTATTAAAACTCTTCGATCAGATCGAGGAGGTGAATACCTCACTAGTGAGTTTTTGACATATCTAGGAGAAAATGGGATTCTCTCCCAATGGACTCCTCCTGGTACACCGCAATATAATAGGATGTCAGAAAGGAGAAATCAAACTTTATTAGATATGGTTCGATCTATGATGGGGTTTGCTGATCTGCCCATATCCTTTTGGGGATATGCACTTGAGTCAGCCTGTTATATACTTAATAAGGTTCCAAGTAAATCTGTGAATAAAACACCACATGAGATGTGGATGGGACGAAAATCGGTACTTTCTCACCTTAGGGTTTGGGGGTGTTCGGCTTATGTCAAACGTTTAAAAACAAACAAACTTGAAGCCAAGTCTAACAAATATTTTTTTGTTAGTTATCCTAAAGAAACTAAAGGATATTATTTCTACCTTGCTGAAGAACAAAAGTTGTTCGTAAGCAATAGAGTTGTTTTCTTGGAAAAAGAATTTCTTGGAGAAGGAAGTAGTAGCTCTAATGTAGAACATAGAGAAGTTCAATATGTAGAAAACCCAACACCATCCACTGAACCAATTGAGTCAGATTTGATTAGATCAAATCCAGAATCCATCTTAGATGCACCATTAAGGCGATCAAGTAGAGTACCACGTCAGCCGAACAGATACTACGATTTCTTGGTCCGAGACGGGGATCCTATCGAACTTGATGAAAACGATGAGGACCCGATCACCTATATGGATGCAATGCAGAGGTATGACTATGATAAATAGCTTGGAGCCATGCAATCCGAAATGGAATCCATCAAGGTCAATGATGTATGGACATTAGTTGACCCACCGAAAGGGATTAAACCCATAGGGTGTAAGTGGATTTTCAAAAGAAAATAGGGCGCAGACGGAAAGGTGAAAACCTATAAAGCCCATCTGGTTGTCAAGGGATATCGTCAGCGTTATAGTATTGACTATGATGAGATGTTTTCTCCTGTGGCAATGCTCAAGTCCATTCAGATTATGCTTGTGATAGCAGCACATTTAAATTATAAGATTTGGCAGATGGATGTTAAAACCGCCTTTCTAAATGGGAATTTAGAAGAGGAAGTGTATATGATACAACCTGAAGGTTTTACATCTGCAGATGAGTCTAAAGTGTGAAAGCTTCAAAAATTCATTTATGGATTAAAGCAAGCTTCACGGAGTTGGAATATATGTTTTGATAAGGTAATCAGAACATATGGCTTCATTCAGAATGAAGAAGAACCCTGAATTTATAAATGGGTCAATGGTTCAGTAATTATATTTCTAGTTTTGTATGAGGATGAAATTCTATTAATTGGGAATGATGTCTCTGCATTACAAGGAATAAAGGTCTGGTTATTATCTCAATTTGCCATGAAAGATTTGGGTGAAGCATCTTACAACCTTGGAATGAAGATCTATAGAGATAGATCTAAAAGATTGCTTGGATTATCCTAATCTACATACATTGATACTATATTGAAGAGGTTCAAAAATATTAATTCCAAGAAAGGCTATCTTGCGATGGGCCATGGAATTAACCTCTCTAAGAAGGATTGTCCGACAACTCCTCAAGAAAGAGAGAGTATGGATAGAATTCTATATGCTTCGGCAGTGGGATCTATAATGTACGCCATGACATGTACTAGACCAGACGTGGCATATTCACTAGGAGTAGTGAGTAGATACCAGTCTGAGCTAGGTAGCAACCACTGAAAGGTTGTAAAAACCATCCTTAAGTATTTGAGAAATACTAAGGACCAGTGGCTTGTCTATGGTGATTCTGACTTGAAACTTAAGGGATATACTTCCAGTTTCCAGTCAGATCGAGATGATAGCAAGAGTGTGTTGGGTTATATCTTTACTCTTAAGGGTGGTGCTATCTGCTGGAAGAGTTCCAAGCAGCACACAGTGGCAGATTCTACATGCGAAGCAGAATACATCACAGCATATGATGCAGCCAAGGAAGCCGTATGGTTGCGCAAGTTCATCACCGAGCTTGGAGTGGCACCCTCCATTGATGGTTCAGTTTCTATATTTTGTGATAACACTGGAGCTATATCTCAGGCAAAGGAACCTAAAGCACATCAGTGGACCAAGCATATTCTGCGACGCTATCACCTGGTTCGGGAGATTATAAAACGAGGTGACATTGATCTACAGAAAATTGATACAAAAGAAAATCTGGCTGACCCATTTACCAAAGTCATCGCCATCAAAGAGTTCAACGAATACAAGTCGAAGATGGGTATTAGATACTGTGTCGATTGGCTTTAGGCTAAGTGGGAGTTGTTGGAAATTGTATCCTAAGAGTCAATCGTCAGTATGTTGATGATTGAATTTTGTAAATGAATTGACAAATTAATAAAGTGTTATTTGGTATTATTCATCATTTCATTGTACATCTTCAAATGAACTCTTATATGATGAAGTCCTTAGGACTTATTTTATGATAAAGGAGGATTTATCTTCAAGTCCTTAAAACTGTTTGCGATCAAATGATATACTGTTACTAGGATGACAACATTATCGAGATTAGGTCGTTGTGTGACATATAGGTTGGTTATCCTCTTAACCAAGGTGTGTGGAGACACTGATATGTCACACAGGTGAAGTGTAGGAGTACATTTCACTGAACATGACCAATTCCGGAATGCTCTACTGTCGAGAGATATTCCGAGTGGATATGGGTATATGTGTCTCTCCGACCTGAGATCACCACAGTGACCAGCAAGCAACTCACTGTACTTTGGTACCGAACTATCTGAGTTTCTAATTCAGTGACGGAAGGTTACTGGGTGCAGTCAAGTACTTAAGAAGTCGGTGTGTGAGTCAAGATGGAATTGACCCCTCCTGGTGATAGGAGATAATGCCCTTGTGTTCAATTTAGCAAAATCTTGACCAAGGTAATCCTTGTGAAGAGTCACAGGATTTGTAAAGTTGAAACACATTATGGATGAACTGATTAAAGAGTTGATAGTGAACTCTGAAGTCGTCCTAACCATTTGGAGTCATAGGGATGAATTATACAGTAACCATAGTCCAAGGGTTCTTGAATGTTGCTTTGCAATCATTCGGCCTATCCGGACGTCGGGTACCATTACTAGATGGTCATTTCGATTAGTACAAGAAGTTGTTCTTGTGCTACCGGCTTAAGTTCGAACCTATGGGGTCACACGCATAGAAGTTTCTAGGTTGATCAAATGGCTGATTGATGATTAAGAATCATTCAGGGGTAATTTGGTCAAATCGATTGACAAATTATCCTAAGCAAAAGTTGCATTAAAATAATTATTGAATTATTGGAGGATTAATTAGAAATTAGATTGCTAATGAACTCAATTTGATTGAGTAATTGGGCTTAGGTTGAGCCAAATTGAATAGGATTCAATTTGGGCTGCATCAGGTTTGACCTAATTGGATTGGGTTCAACCCAAGTAGATTGAGCTTGACCCAATTGATGGGACTTGATCCAATTAGATTGGGCTTGATCCAAATTAATTAGAAGACCTTATTTGATGAGGATTATGAGTCCAAATAATCAGAATTGGATAAGGAGAAGAATCCCTAAATTTTAGGAACCCATCCTTATCCTTCTTGGAGAAGAATGATACCTTGATTTATCCCTAAGATTTTCCATGCCTATCCTCTTTATTTTTAGCCAAAAATTAGCATGAGAAGAGAGGAGGTGTGAGGCTATATTTTCTATAAAAATGGTGCCTCAAATCGTCCTAAAAAGATTTATATGAATTTCCTAATTTGTAGGGATTGCATGGCTCATGAAATTGGGTGGTCTGCGGCTGAACTTTGGATGCATGAATTCCTATCTTTTAAGGATTCAAAATGAACGAAATTTGGATATGTTTGTCTCCTCTTAGCTTCCAAATCACCATAATTTTTTGGGGATTTTATCAGCCAAATTAATTGGCTAAATTAGGTGTGAGGCGTGGGAGGGTCTTTTGGCTATAAAAGACCACCATGCCTAGGGTTCAAAATATATAATATTTAGAGGATTCAAAAAATTCTAAAAAAATTCTCTGAGGGCCTCCATCCCTTCTTCTCCTTCATCATGTCCATCCTCTATCTTCTTGAAGAACAATCAAAGGTTAAGTATTTAGAAGGAGAAAGCTTCAGCCATTGCAGCGTTCCTGCGCGAGCTAGCACTCCCACGAAAGATGATCTACCTAGGGCTTCGCGTGGACAATCTATAGAGGCCAGACATATGTGCGGCTGCAAAGTGTGATAAAGAAGTCATCCAAGATCTCTAAGGAATCAGGTATGAGATTTGATCTCATTAAAGTTAAGATTAGATCTTAAACATGGTTGTTGAAATTTTAGGGTTGCTGAAATTTCAGAATTGTATGTTAGACATACAATTATTGTTTCATGCTTTACATAAACATTTAAATCATGGTTCTTATTTTTGTTGTGGAGATCTGATCTCTAGCATGCATGAAAATTAAATAGTTTAATTTTTAAATGCTTCCGTTGTAATATTTTTTTGAAAATAAATGCATGCAGCCCGCAAGGGTTCCTTTCAAATACTTGTGCTCATTGAACCTGCCGACATATTCGGACTTGGTACGAGAGTTGTACAATAACGCCATATTTGGGCAAGGTCAGATCTCATCCAAAGTCAAAGAGACTCCTCTCCTAATTTCAGAAAAAATACTTGGGGATGCTCTTCGTATTACAACTGATGGAGAGAATGGAGATCATCTGCAGAATAGAAAAGAAGGAGTAAGTACCATTCTGAACAAGAAAGTCACAGAAGATTGGACAGAAGTTAGTGCCAATCAATTGAACACAGAGATGCGTCTACTGCACCACATGATCAACAAAATGCTATTCCCGAAGACTGAGAAATTTGACTATATCTCTGAGAGAGACATACTGGTCATGCACCATGTCATTTAATGATTACCACTAAACCTCCCCTGCATGATGATCAGATACATGGAAACTCAAGGACAAAGAAAGGGAGCTTCACTTCTTTATAGTATGGTCTTAACATTGGCCTTTATTTACTTTAATGTGAGTTCAGAAGGGGGGACCAAGAAGGAATTACTATACTCAGATGTCTACAGTGACAAATCACTGAAGAGAATGGGATTTGTCAAAGTTGAGGGCAAATGGATTCATAAAAGGAAAGGACTTCAAGAGGAAAGAGGTCAAGAGACTCCATGACCACTCAAAGGAAAAAGAATCCCTACTAAAGCCCCTCAGAAAGAATCTGAAGTCAGTCAACCTCCTCCAATCCAAAGACCTTCAGATCCACCACTCAGACTTGAGAAATGGCAGTTGAAATTTATTGGTGACAACATCATTAAAGCACTGTTCAACTTCGGGGTCTGCTGGAATTCAGTTTATGATCTCACTAACCTGACCAAAGAAATAAAGGTAGAGCTTCAAAGACTGAGGACACTTGTAGCTAATCAACAAAAAAGAATTGCTGAGATTGAAGAATACTTGAGGAATCAAGGAAATTCTCTTCAAGGTTCTCTGCTAGAGCTGAAAGAAGAACACTCTCACCTTTCTGCCTCTCTCTCTCTGCACTGCAAAAAAAAATGGACAAGCTGATGGAAGACAAGAAGGAAGATCAGTCTGGACCTTCATCCTCTTCAAAATCTTAAACCTAGACTGAACCCATCCCTCACTATTTTAAACCTTTCCAAATCTTTTTGTATTCAGTTGGTTTTCAATTTTCATACCTTTTTGACACAGTTGTTTGATGATTGACCATATCATTTGTATTTCGATTTATAGATGTGTACTTCACTCTTACTGCAATGAAACTTTACTCTTTGAAATGGACATGTTTGTTGTTCTGATACATTAATTCTATATTGGTCCGGATACCTCCTCTTCTCAACAAAATTATTAACCCTTGATTAATCTTTAATACTTAAGATCACCAAAAAAGAGGAGATGGAAATTATATTTCTTCCTTCCTTTTGTTGATGACAAAAAGGGGGAGATGGTATATGGAAATGGAAAATGAAGAAGATGGGGATGTGGTGATGGCATCAACAACAAAATATAGGGGGAGATCACTATAACTGTCAACTAGTAAGAAAAGAAAAGAATCTTAAGAAAAAAAGAAGAAAAAGAATTTTGCATAATTTAATTATTTGTAACTGATAGGGAGAGATTTTCTTCTCAACTTATTGAAATTATGCATATGTCTCTGAATATCATATTTGCTTTTAACTTCATTACAAAATTCTTATTTTAACACCCTGAACCAGGGTTAGGGTAGCTTAAGTAATTTTTACCAGTTATTAAGCATCTTCATGATTTTAACCTAGTTTATTATGAGAATCCGAATGCACATGAAAGGTGAGGGAATATCAAAATTTTATGATGCAAATTGGATGGAAATTTTCCAGAAAGTTTGATTCAAAATCAATTCAAAAAGGTCGCACCACAAAAGAAATGATATCTCCCGGCGCTATATTTTGTCTATACCGACGCTTTTAAGCGTCGGCGAATTTCCCACCCACGCTCCCCAAAGCGTGGGTCCGACGTCGGGCAGGTGGGCGTGTGTCCGGTTTAGGCCGACGCGTCAAAAAAGCATCGTCGCTCTATGCCGACGCTTTTAAGCGTCGTTCCGTTTCGAGATACCCGACGCTTAAAAGCGTCGGCGTACTTTAACCGACGCTTCACACGGTGTTTCTATTGGACTATGCCGACGCTTAAAAGCGCCGGCTTATGCTCCCTGACCGACGCTATAAAGCGTCGTTAAAGGCGTGCAACATTGCTTGGTATTTCCAACGCTAGATAGCATCGGCAATAGCATTTTTGTTAAAAAAAAAAATTTATAAAAGCAATTTTTAATACTCTGTATACATTAATTCCTAACAAAACACATACACTAAATCACATAGATAATAAAATACACATCACAAACAAGAACTTTTCATTCAAAATATTCATATTATTATATTTGATTACATTGTACTTCAAAAATATTCTAAAAACATCCATCTCAAATTCCTAAGTACACAATCTATGATGTATCAAGAGTCGACGGCATCATCATCTCTACGAATAGATGAAGTATCAGCAACCTATAAGAAAAAAAAATACTTTAGAAACTAAAAATACGAAAGTCATCACGCTCATACAAGAATACATTATAATTATATAAAATATTCAAATATATTTAGTTATGTACCGGAGGAGCAAATCTCTGCAAAAAAGATGAAATATGGTCAAGCTGATCCTGCAAAGATTGTATCTTCAACTCTTGGCTCTGCTTCAACTCCGCCATATCAGTCATATGACTCTACCTCATCTCCTCTATCCTTGTCTCATATGACTGCTTTATCTGTGCCATCTCTGTCTTCAAACTACAAACCTCTGCAGTGCTAGTACCTTGTCTGGCATCTTGGGTATATCGGCTCACTGCAGACAGCTGAGTGGGGGTAACTTCGATACCGTAACCCCTCACGTGACCATAACGTTCTGGGCCCATCAATTCGGCATAGACCTGAGCCTCGACGCGACTGGCTGCGTCGGATGATGATGACTCTCCGACGCGCTCTGAAATAAGATTTGTAGCTCTTTCCTATATCTCTCTCAAAAAAACAAACAATCACATTAATAATTTAAAAGAAGTAAAATTAATTAATAAATTATGATAAAATAAAAAATGAATACATACAACTATATCTCTCGACTCGTTCCGGACAAAGCTGCCATCTCGGTGAGTGTGGGTCATCTTATAAAACTCTACCTCACCAGGCTCCCTTCCATGCTCTACTATCTACACATACGGAAAGTATATGGGCAAACTATATATCATGATACATGCTATATGTTAGTAGAGTTTCAAATAGTTTCAAAAGAACTTACGAATTCATTTCTACGTCTCGCATAACTCTTCGAGCCTGAAGTATGAGGAACTGCTTGAGATGCTCGTGCAGCTCTACCAATATTAGAATATGTCTGCCAAAATAAAAGCACACAGTATAATATGATTCAATGTATATATTTGCAATCTATATTAATAATAAAGATAATAGAAGATATTGAAACAATATACGTAACCTGTCCTCTTTCAGAAAACCAGTAATGAACAAGCTCCCTCCACTGCTGAGGGTATACATCAGGAGGAGTCACACGAGCAACCTCCTCCTCTGTCATACCCTCGCGCTTGAAGTTCGTCTTCAATTTTGCTTTATATTCTTTCCATTTGCGATGGAGGGACTTTAGCACCCAATCATGGCTCTCTGGAGGGAGTACAAACTTACCCTACAACAAGATTCAGAATGTTATAATAATATTAAACATCTAAAATAAAATTATGATACTAAGCAAACTAATATACAGGAGGTGTCGAATTAAAAAGAATAAATTCAATTCATTACCTGTATAAGTCTAAGAAGCTCAACCTTATACGAAGGAAGCATGTCATTCCACTTCGTATAGTTGAGTGGACACAGCTGACCCTTGCGTGCAACCGATCCTAAAAAGCTTGATAGTAGACTTCCAGCTCTATTGATGGGCTGCCCCAATTCGTTGCATCGGATGATGATCTTCTCACCCGGAGGAAGCTTCCACACATCCTTTGCTTGAGTGGGTCCCCGTCTCGTCCTCACTGTCCCTTGTCCATCTATTCAAATTAAATAAAATGTCTTAAAAAGTTGAAGACAAATATGAACATAAAATATGAACTTTAAATCGAATTACCCTGGATCCGGAGCTCATCCTCCGGACAATCAGCATGAGGCTCGCGCTGAGATCCTGACTCGTGCTGCTGGTGATCACATGGCTACTGGGACTGCAGGGACTGCTCAGAAGTAGATCCCACCTGAGAATGCTGGAACTCCACATCTCTAAATCGTCTCCCTCGGGGCATATTGTTACCTGGTATGCACAAAAAAGAATCAATATTTGGTTAAATGATAAATTTATACTAAATAAAGGGCTAATAAAAGAGAAATTTAAGCATCAGTGTGACTGAAATACCTGGATATTATGTTTTATGCTGTTTCGATCAAACTCTCTTTTTCTTTGTAGAAAAATCTTAAATGCAGTTGCAAACTTGCAATGATGATCAAACCTGGATATAAGGAAACGATCTGGCCAATCTTAATCTGGTTAAATCTAGGTTGAATAGTAAACCAACAAGACAAGAACTGGACCTGCACTATGATAAGCATGAACGAGTCCAGTCCAAAATGTAGAGCGGCTCAGAGAAGCCAAATCAAACCTGATCTTTGTTGCAAAGATGACCAGATTCTGGTGTGTAGCAATGAAGCAATAGTCCTATGGAGAAACCCCAGAATATATTTAAACAATCTTCAATAGTTTGTTTCTCCAAGATGGCAACTATTATCAAAATTCCAAGTAGGCATAAACTAAAATAAAAGATCAATTGTAGACTTTAGGTCTAGGTTTACAGTCAGGGCATTTAACGAAACTGGAAAAGATGGTCAAGATGGTTCATGATAGTTCATGATATAACCTATTGCAGCAGTTAAGTTAACAGGATCCAAGCATCTTCAAATGAAGAAAATATCATTCCTTAAGTGGTAGCAAACAATATACCTTGTTCTTCAATCTGGAGAAGGCCCTTTTATGGCTATATTTGTCACTCAGATCTAGCTTGGCCCAGGTGCCAAGTTGACAAGATTTGGTACTCACAAAAGAGCCTAAAAAACTCAGCCCTGCCCACAAAGCATCAGTGTGACTGAAACCGAATGGCGAGTCTCCACCTTGTTCTTTAGACCATCATGAAATACCTGCCTTGTTCTATATGGAAAAAAGAATGTGCTACTATATACTTAAACAGAGAAAATAGGAGATGATGATGATAGCACAAAGACATTGTCTCTTGATGCTGGCAGCCGCCTTGGAATATAAACAAGCATTTACTGTATTGGAAACATGCGACGATAACTATAATGAAGCACCATCGACTGAGGACTGGAAGAAGGTAGAGATTACATCTTTCAAAGACTACTAAATCAGAAATTAGAAGTTTTAAGAGACAAGACAATAGATGTTCTTAAAGTACCAGCTTACTAAGTATGATTTGTGTTACTATTTCTGAACCATTTTATATACAAAGATCAGCATGATCAGGGAACCAGCATGTTAAATTATTCGATATTTATAAAAAAAATTCTGGTATTTGTGATTCTGCAGAGACTCTATATGACATTATGATCAAAAGCTTTCGAAACCAGGTTGTGTTCCAAATCAGGTTAGCTAGGTGCCTAGGTCCTTTTACATGAGACTAGAATGCCTATATAAAGAGAAGAAATTTGGACATTACCTAACTCTGAAGGCAGCATCCCAGGAATCCTATGAAATAGAGGAGGGGCACCCCATTGCAATGATTCTAAACATTTAAAAGCGGACGGTTTCAGTTTGGTTCACATCTGTGAACCTAATACTGTACAGGCTTGCAGCATTTCAATACTTAGCAAAGTTGAAAGGAAAAAAAAAAAGCTTATAAAATGAGAGATAGCACTTGAGTAATTGACTTGGTATCATATGGAGAAACTTAACTTAGTTCTGTCCTACGAACTCTCTTAAAAATACTGTACCTCTCATAAAAGGCGATAGACCATTCGATATTAAAAGGTTTTAACCTGTCGACTTTAGAAAGTTAAATAACCTTAACAGTAAAAGAGTTGAATTCTAAGCTCTCCATGTTTTTTGTCCATGCAGAAATATGACTCAGGTTACTTAAGCTGTTCAGTTCAGAAAACCACCACTTATATGCAGTTTTTAAAAAAAAGACAAACAAAATTAAGTAAAATGCAAAGTAATTAATGTAATTAATGTTCATGTGCTGCACCCTATCCATCGTGCGGATTTATTTCCCACAATAGGGTCCACTTGTAATTAAAGGTCCACATGTAATTAAGGCCCGAAACCAAATGCAACAGAAGAAGCATATTATGCAGTTGAATGGAATGAGAATGAGAAAGAGAAAGGTTACCACTCAGCAAGCTTAAAGTTTGCAGATAACAGTGTCGGTGAAAGGGGTGAAAGAGAGGGCTCTTCACCTACAATCCCTGTGGATGTACCAACACAAGCATGAACACATGAAATTTATTTAAGAATGTCAACAACAACCAGTTCGAGAAACATCAACTCACCTACTGTTTGATTTCTTATCCTTGCAAGTTGTTGATATGTTTAAATGTCCGAATATGTTGTCTGGAATGAAGATAATGCTTCTCAGAAGAGCATGTATTTTCGTATTTCATGATGCTCTAAAGTCTCATTATTTGAGATGCCAATGTTGTAGCTCTTAAAAAAAACTCATCGCTGGTATCCTAAACTACTGGGATACCAGCTATGATAGTTAAAGCAGAGATAGTAGCTAGACAGGCAGGAAAAGTTCTGCCAGAATATTTAATTCAAAATCATGTTCTCAAGAAGAAAGCAACATTAAATATCATATAAATGACTCCACCACCAGCTAGTTGAAAAGAAACTGAAAGCAACCATGATTTTCTACTGAGGGTGAGTATTGTATAAGTAAAACCAATTGACGTCAATAAAGAGTGACCAACATCGACATTTATCCTCTATGGTGTGTACTATGATGGCAAACTGAAAGCAACCATGATTTTCCCAAAATTCTTAACAAGAGAGTAGCATAAAAGAGAGTTAAAAACGTATGTGTATTATCCTAACTTTATTCTCTATAATCTCTGCAGTTGTCTTGACATGATATAACGGAAATATGAATTAATCCATGGACTTTGACAAAATACATATTCAGGCGAATCCTGTGTGTGTGTGTGTAACAGGCCCCCCTGCAAGCAGAAAAGTACAAGAAAAAATGTCAATTAATAAAGAAAAAAAGAAAAATAAACAATGAGCTAAAGAATCAAAAGGACAAGAGATGATTGTATATATAGACACATGCACACACGCACACACGCACAGCTGTTAAATGTGTCAGCATATGAAAATATTGAATAAATAGCCTCCCAGTTGAGACAATCATATGCTTTCTTCGTATCAAACTTGAATGACATAGGATGATCCTCCCTATTAACATTCATGGAACATGGAACCTTCCGAATAGCGAAAATATTGAACAAGAGCATAGCTAATAAATGGCAGCAAACAATACATAAGGAAATGAGCCTTAATCTTGAACACTTTGTGCGTGTTCTGTCTTTGGTATCAATACAATATAAATATTGCACCACACTGGAGGAAGAACACCATAGATCTGTTAATAATTGATGGCATTACATGGAAAGGTCTAACAAGCATCTCATGATAACCAACAGGCAACACAAGAAGCACAGAGCAGTCAACAAGCACGGTATCATTAGAATTAATTTAGAAGAAGCAACCCAAAGTTCAGGTTAAAGATGAGCAGATTCATTCTGACACCATTAGGCATTTCAAGAGACCAAATAGCATTTCTGCTTTCATGAATACGAGTAGGCATATGAAAATAGTAGGAGTTTTGATCACCCTGAGCAACCGATTCCTCCTCTAAAGATGAAGAGAAATCATTCCTGGGATCCTCGCTCGATTCAAAGCAATTTCGGACCCGAGCAACTGCCTCCCCGTGGGCTTGCCCGTTAAGAAAACTCCATAAGCAACCCGAAATTATTGGCTGAAAGCTCAGCAGTTAGAAACTAGAAATAATCCAGAAAAATCAACCAATTTGTGTTTCTTGAACCCCAAGTTGAGAAAGGGAACTTTGTGATATGAGGAGAAAAAAATGTACATGAGAAAAGAAAAATAACCTTGAGAGCAGAGAGAGCCTGTTCGATTTGATCAGCAGAGAAACCTTCGAGCGAGAGCTTGTCGTAGATGGTCCGGAGCCTCTTCCCTTTTTGAGCTCTCGAAGCGGTGTCTGTACTGGTGGCCGGTCGCCCGGCGCCGGAGACGAGAAAGGAGGATGCGGACGGTCGCTCGGCGCCGGAGAGGAGAGAGGACGAGAGGAGCTTGGCGGAGGACATCGCTCGGCGCCGGAGAGGACAAGGGTCGGTCGGTCACTCGTCGTCGGAGAGGAGGGAGGAGGAGCCAGAGGAGCTAGGGTTTGATCGATTGGGATGCAAAATGAGGAGGAGGGGGGCGGCCGCTGGTTTTGTTATGAATTTGACTTTTGACGATGCTTATAAGCATCGTTTTAGGCGGAAAATACGACGACGCTAATAAGCATCGTCTATTCCTAAGAATTGCCGACGCTAAATGAAAGCGTCGGCAAATGTATGAGCGGTGAAATTTTTTCCGACGCTTCATCCTAGCGTCGGTAAAAAAGAGTCGGGAAAGACCCATTTTCCTGTAGTGTCGGAATTTCAGTTGTTACAGAAAATTTTACGGTTCCACGGATTGAGAGTGCAATAACTCTGGATAGTCCATGAATCTAAGTAAAATTTTAAACACATAATCTACATTGAGTGAGGGATTTACTGTTGGAATTTTAGCTCAAATGGATTAGCCTACAGCCTGGAACAAAACAAGTTAGGTGAGTCCTTCGGAAGCCTGTCATTACATAAAACTGCAGACCTAGATTTGTCCAAAATTTCTGTAAAAAGTAGGAAGCATAACGTGGCCTGAAACCTAGTGTTTAAAACCCCTGGGAACCACTCTTTTGACACGTTAGGTATCTGGGAAGCTAACGTGTCGAAAGGGTGGGGGGTGTCTAGCATGTTTTTCAGCAGGCAGCAACTTGTGCTGCTGATGTTCAACCATTAGGAGAAGTTCAGTTGTTGGTTGTAGGTGCCAGCCCAAATCAGCCCTGGAAGAGCTCCAGGGAGGGATAGAGGAAGCTAGGGAAGAGAGAGAGCTACTTGGGGAATCCAAAGAATTTGTGGAAGAAGGTTTAAAGTAAAGAGGAAGAGCAACTTGTTGTTGGGCTGCAGAACAGAAATACAGAAATTTCTGGTGCACCAAAGCTTCCCAACGAATTTCAGGTGAGTTTTCCAAACTTTTTAGTGATTCTAATTGTAGTCCCATGTAGGAGGGTGATAAAGGAAGATTTTAGTTATTGTAGATGAATTTTTAGGTATGAAAAAGGATTTGAACTATGCTTCCGAAGTTGTTGAAAGTAGTCTGAAATTCTGCAGAATGAAGAGATGGGATTTCTTTGTGTTTTAGGTGATTAAATTGTTATTTAAAGCTGAAAGTTTGTAGGTTGTGTTAGGGATTTCCTAGTCCTAACACAGAGCCTAATAGGGGGAATTGATTGTTTAAGAACCTCCGGAAATTAAGAGGTTTAATTGGCTCGAAAACAGAACAAACAAGCTGAAAATAGGGGATCTGAATTCTGATTTATTTTTGATGTTAAGCAATTGTTTGGCAGTTGAAAATTTATAGATGATATAGAACTTTTGCTAGTCCTAACCCAGGGTATCAAAGAGGGAGATAAAAGCTTGGAAACCTTTGAGAATTGAAAGGTTTTATTTATCCTAAAACAAGACAAGCAAGGTAAAAATCAGAAAGTTGAGATGAGGGTGTTGGATTTCTTTTTGGAACATGCATAATCATGTTGCATCATATAGGTTATAATTTTGATCAACTATTTTAATTGTTTAGGAGGAGAAGAGAGTCCCGAAAGGGTGCCAGGAGTATCAACCACTAGGGTGGTGCGTTAGCCATCACAAGGTGAGTGGTTTTCTTCTTAACTATGGTAGTTTATTTTGTAATTCCAGAGAAATGAATGATGTCTCCAAATTCAGAATGAATATGCTACAGAATAGAAATAAGAAGTATTAATTCTCATGATTAAATTGCTTTCTATCAGTGGATAAATGATCTGATTTGGAAAATATATGCTATGCTTGAAAATACTTTAAATTCATGTTTGTTGATTCGTAAGTTTATGAACTTGTTTGGGAATGGATTAACCCAAAGTGACTGAAGCACTTAAAACCCCTTATCTCGGCCAAGAGAGTCATTTCAGTTTGACTCCAAGCTATTCTGGAGTCGACACCTGTAACTCTAGAGTCGACTCCAACCCTATTACAGTAACTAATATTTGCACTTTTATCTTGGATACATCACATCAGAGTTTATGATATGTGCCCAGTAGGGCAGAGATGGGATGCCGGGAGGGCGTAGCTATGATATGTGCCCAGTAGGGCAGAACTGGGATGCCGGGAGGGCGTAGTAATGATATGTGCCAGTGGGGCAGAATTGGGACGCCGGGAGGGCGTAGTAGCAGCACCATGCATAGGACTGTCGGGCTACCCATGAAAATGGTGCCTCATGCGAGTGGCCGGCAGTAGGGCTCGCGGGAGCCATGATTTTCAATATTTAAGCTATGTATACATATGACTGAGCAACAAATGTATTATTTTTAAGCATAATGATTTCAGAACCTATGTGAATGTTCTATGTATCAAATTCCTCAGCGAAGGAAAGTGGACTCTACGGTCCAGGAAAAATGACTTGAGCAAAGCGATTTTATTAATGCTTTATTTTAAAGCAACAGCTTTATTTCCTGCTAGTTTTAGTACTATTGGCAAATAGCATATTTCTTATGTGGTTGAAATCTAAGTGCTTTAAAATCAAATGCAAATGTTTCATATGTGGCATAAACACGTTATATTTAATGTATGTAAATAAGTATCACAGCTGAAACCTCTTATTTCCTCATTGTTAATAGATTATCCACTCACTGGGACTTAGGTCTCATCCCTCTCTTTTTCTGTAAATTTTTGCAGATCGGCAGAGTCATAACATTATAAAAGTACCGCATCAGCATCATCCTAGAAGTTTGTCATAGAAGGTTGGCCATGCCCCTCTGAGTAAAGGAAAAACCTTTGTATTATGCATGTAGGTGGGGTGTGAATATAAAGTAACTTGAGACAGATGTAAAGTTTGTTATATTTTGAGCTATGTATAGTATACTTTAAGTTATAAATAAAAGCTTGGGTTGCTTTTAGTTATGATTAAAGTGAGTTAAATAAATTAAACTGACAGGTTTAGGATGTGTTAATTTTTATCGGTTGGTTGGATATAGTAATTGACAAGTTTTTAATAGTAACTTGTGAACCGTGGCACAAGCTGCTAATAGAAACTCTGCTCGGTACTGTACCCGACTAACCTACTGTGGGAGGGGATATCACAGCGGTTGGTATCAGAGCAAAGGAATTAGATTGCATGGGCATATGCATAATAAAGTTATTTTCAGTCGGTCTGATCATTTCCATTTTTGTGATGTAGGGAGATGGTATAGACAAGATTAGGTTCTGGTGGAGAACGGCCACCAGTCAGAAGTAGAGGTCGGGGTAGACCAAGAAAAGTTGATAAGGATTGCCAATCTGATAGGACATCACCCAATGTTTCATCTTCTGCCCCAAGAGTGGAGGCAGAGGTATCACCAGTTCATGAGCATGTGCATGATTCTCCACCTAATGTACCAGCACAGGCACATATTCCTGGGTTATCAGATTTGATAGAAGTACTTACTCAAGCTATCACAGTTTCTGTAGCATCTACTCCTAATTTTCAGCCTAGTGGTGCTGAGGTAGAAAAGAGTTATGAGAGAGCTATAAAGTTAGGGGCAACAGAATTTCAGGGTACTACTGACCCAATACAAGCAGAAAATTGGTTTCAAAAGTTGGAAAGGGTGTTTACATTAATGAAAAGTACTGATGAGCAGAAGTTGAGCGTTGCCACCTTTCTGTTGGAGGGCCGGGCCCGAAATTGGTGGAGGTCATATGTTGAAAGGCAGTCGCAGGAATCTATAATTTCTTGGACTGATTTCAGAAGAGAATTTTATCAGCAGTATTACTCCACTGTGTACCGAGACTAGAAGAGAATGGAATTTCTGAATTTGACCCAAGAGAATATGACTGTAGCTGATTATGAAGCAAGGTTTAGTGAATTGTCTCAGTTTGCTCCCGCTTTTGTAGCGGAAGAAAAAGAAAAGTGTAGATTATTTCAAGATGGATTGAGGCTTGATATCAGGGCCAAAACAAGAATGCATGACTATAATAATTTCTCAGAATTGATAGAAGGGGCTATCAGAGCAGAAGAGATTGAAAGGGAGTTTTATGGGCAGAGGCAGGAGAGGTTCAAGAGGAGTGCACAAAGTTTATCCTTGGGTGGAGGGAGTCATCAGCCACCAAGGAAGACTTTTGTGGTTGGGCAGCCTAATCAAAATTTTAGGATGCCAGGAGAGTCAGGTAGAGATTCATTTGCTTTTACTAATCTTGTACTAAGGAGACCAGAACAAAAAGTTGTACCACAGCCAGCAGAAAGTAGAGTTACTGGAGGAAAGGAGAATCAGGGTAGCTCGAATAGGGAAGTTAGCCCAGTAACTACCTCAGTCAGTCAGATTCCTCGGTGTAGGACTTGTTGAAAGTTACACCGTGGAAGGTGTAGAGAGGGTTCCAGGGATGTTTCCGGAGTGGCCAAATGGGCCATCGGAAAAAGAAATTGCCCTAGGAATGTTCAGGATAGTGGTCCTCCACCAAGGTCTTTTATCTCACAGGGAGTTCCAGTGAAGGGTAGTAATTATAATGCTAGTACACCAACAAATAGCGTGGAGGCTAGTATGAGTAGGCAGGACACTGTGCAGGGCCGATCAAGAGCTGAGGCCAGAGTGTTTACCATGACAAGACAAGAGGCTCAGGCTACTCCTGATGTGGTGACAGGTACATTATCTATATTTGATCATGATGCATATGTATTGATTGACCCTGGGTCTACACATTCATATCTGTCACCAGCATTTGCTATGCATACTGATAAAAATTTGAGTCTATTAGACTGTAGTCTGATGGTGTCTATACCAGTGGGGGAGCCATTTAAAGTAGAGCATGTGTACCAAAATTGTTCGGTACGGGTAGGTGAACATGAGTTGGTAGCAGACTTGATACCTTTAGATATGCATGATTTTGATGCTATTTTGGATATGGATTGGTTAGCTGCACATCGAGCCAAAGTAGATTATTTTAGGAAGGAAGTAAACTTTCACATGTTAGATGGCAGGGAGATATATTTTTCAGGTGAACGCCGAGTGCTTCCCTCATGTATTATTTCAGCTTTAGTGGCAAATAGATCCCTTAGAAAAGGGTATGATGCATATCTAGCCTATGTGGTGAATACAGAGGCTGGTAAGCCGAACTTAGCAGATATTCCAGTGGTCTGTGAGTACCCAGACGTTTTTCCAGAAGAACTTCCGGGGTTGCCACAAGATAGGGCAGTAGAGTTTGGTATTGATCTGATTCTAGATACCAGACCTATATCCAGGGCACCTTATAGAATGGCTCCAGTTGAATTAAGGGAGCTTAAGACTCAGTTGCAAGAATTGCTTGATAAGGGTTTTATTAAACCAAGTATTTCACCTTGGGGAGCCCCGGTGTTGTTTGTTAAAAAGAAAGATGGTACTATGAGGTTGTGTATTGATTATAGACAGATTAATAAAGTAACCATCCGAAATAATTATCCATTGCCTCGTATAGATGATTTGTTTGATCAGCTCCAAGGAGCTAGAGTATTTTCAAAGATAGATCTCAGATCAGGATATCATCAGCTTAAGATTAAAAATGAGGATGTATCAAAGACAGCTTTTAGGTCCCGGTATGGTCACTATGAATTTCTAGTGATGTCGTTTGGTCTAACAAATGCTCCAGCAGCTTTTATGAGTTTGATGAATCAAGTATTTCAGCAGTACTTGGATAAATTTGTGATTGTGTTTATTGATGACATATTAGTATACTCCCAAGATGAAGTAGAACACAGAGAACACTTGAGGACTGTGTTGCAGGTGCTTCGAGAGAAACAGTTGTATGCTAAGTTGAGTAAAAGGGAGTTTTGGCAGGATAAAGTGGGGTTCCTTGGTCATGTGATTTCAGCAGAGGGTGTATTGGTGGATCCACAGAAAGTGGATGCCATTGTGAACTGGGAATCACCCATTAGTCAGACAGAGGTAAGAAGTTTTCGGGGTTTAGCCGGTTACTACCGAAGATTTATTGAGAACTTTTCAATCATTGCCTCCCCAATGACCAAACTGCTTAGAAAGAATACAAAATTTGAATGGACTGCTGAATGTCAGAAAAGCATGGATGAATTAAAGAGTAGGCTGACCACTGCTCCTGTGCCCTGCCTTCTAGTGAAGGAGGTTATGTGGTTTACAGTGATGCTTCCCGCAAAGGGTTGGGGTGTGTGTTGATGCAACAAGGAAAGGTAATTGCATATATTTCCCGACAACTTAGACCCCGTGAATTGAATTACCCTACACATGATTTGGAACTTGCTGCAGTGGTATTTGCTCTCAAAGTGTGGAGACACTATTTGTATGGGGAAAAATGTCAGATACTCACAGATCACAAAAGTTTAAAGTATGTGCTAACCCAGAAAGAGCTAAATTTGAGACAGCGAAGGTGGGTAGAACTTATTAAAGACTATGATTGCACAATTGAGTATCATCCTGGAAAGGCTAATGTAGTGGCAAATGCATTAAGCCGGAATTCTGCAGCCACCTTGTTTCACATTAAGACTGTGTATTTGCCATTACTGACAGAATTGAGGATGTTGGGTGCTGAGTTATCATTGGGAGATTCTAAAGCCTTATTGGCTAGTTTTCAGGTTAGACCTACATTGGTGAATGACATACATACATCTCAGACTCAGGATTCACAATTGGTAAAAAAATTTGATGTTGTTCGGAATGGATCTCGAACAGATTTTATAATCAAAGAAAATGGTATTTTGATGTATGGGAACCTTGTTTGTGTTCCAGGGATCGGTAATCTTAGAAAGCAAATAATGGAGGAAGCTCATAGTTCGGCTTATGCTATGCATCCAGGAAGTACTAAGATGTACTGAACCATTAAGCAAAGTTATTGGTGGAATGGTATGAAAAGGGAAATAGCTGAATATGTATCTAAATGCCTAGTATGCCAACAGATTAAAGCAGAACATGAAAGTCCAGCTGGAAAACTGCAGCCACTACCTATCCCAGAATGGAAGTGGGAATATATTACAATGGATTTTGTTTTGGGTTTTCCAAAAACAAGTAAAGGTAATGATGCAATTTGGGTGATAGTTGATAGATTAACTAAATCAGCTCATTTCCTGCCTATCAAGATAGCATTTGCACTGGATAGATTAGCAAAGCTGTATGTAGATGAAATCATTTTTAGACATGGGGTTCCTATTTCAATTGTGTCAGATAGAGATCCTAGATTTACTTCACGATTTTGGCCAAGTTTACAAAGAGCCTTGGGCACCAGGTTGAATTTTAGTACTGTATTTCATCCGCAGTCTGATGGACAGTCTGAAAGAACTATTCAAACTTTAGAAGATATGCTACGGGCATGTGTGATAGTATTTTCGGGTAGTTGGGATGAATACCTACCATTAATGGAGTTTGCATACAACAACAGTTATCATTCCAGTATAGGCATGGCACCTTATGAGGCCCTTTATGGTAGAAAGTGAAGAACTCCAGTATGTTGGGATGAAGAGAAAGGAAATTGTTGGGCCCAGAAATAGTACAGATCACCTCAGATCAGATAAAATTGATTAAAGAAAGATTGAAGGTAGCCCAGGATAGACAGAAAAGTTATGCAGATCCAAAACATAAAGATGTACATTTCAGTGTAGGAGATAAAGTTTTTCTCAAAGTTTCCCCTTGGAAGGGTATACTGAGGTTTGGAAAGAAAGGAAAATTAAACCCAAGGTATATCGGGCCATATGAAATAATAGAATGTATCGGGCCAGTAGCGTATCACTTGGTACTACCACCAGAACTCTCCCAGATACATAATGTGTTTCACATTTCAATGTTGAGAAAATAAACTTCAGATCCCTCTCATATTTTGCGTTCTGAACTAGTTGAATTAAAAAGAGATTTATCTTATCCAGAGAAGCCAGTGCAGATTCTGAGTAGAGAAGTGAAACAGTTGCACAATAGAGTTATGCCCCTAGTTAAAGTGCTCAGGCAGAATCAAAATGTAGAAGAGGCTACTTGGGAAAGAGAAGATCAAATGAGAAGAAAATATCCATATCTATTCCAGATTTTAGGTAACTAAATTTGGAGGACGAAATTCTTTTTTTGTGGGGGAGAAATGTAACACCCTGAACCAAGGTTAGGGTAGATTAAGTAATTTTTACCAGTTATTAAGCATCTTCATGATTTTAACCTAGTTTATTATGAGAATCCGAATGCACATGAAAGGTGAGGGAATATCAAAATTTTATGATGCAAATTGGATGGAAATTTCCAAGGAAGTTTGATTCAAAATCAATTCAAAAAGGTCGGAATTTCAGCTATTACAGAAAATTTTACGGTTCCACGGATTGAGAGTGCAATAACTCTGGATATAGTCCATGAATCTAAGAAAAATTTTAAACACATAATCTACATTGAGTGAGGGATTTACTGTTGGAATTTCAGATCAAATGGATTAGCCTACAGCCTGGAACAAAACAAGTTAGGTGAGTCCCTCGGAAGCCTATCATTACAGAAAACTGCAGACCTAGATTTGTCCAAAATTTCTATAAAAAGTAGGAAGCATGATTGTTGGGAACCCGCCCATGCCGCAGAAAATTAAAAATTTTTCAAATGCAGCGGAAGAGGCATGCACGGGGTCATACGTTCATCTCATGAACGTTATTTCAAAAACCGTTCGTAGATGGATTAGGATTAAAACTTTTTAAACAATTAGGAAGACCAGATCTTCACCTTGTGCGGGTAGATGATCACCGCAAACTGAAGTTCGTGGTTTTGGAAGAAGGTTCGCTTGAAGCCGCACACGCGTCCGGCCTCTACGGGTATCCACACGAAGCAGAGGACCAATCCAAACACTCTAATCTCCCCAGGGTGCTAGCTTCCTTGCAGAGATTTGTTTTGATGGCTGATCACCTCCTTCTCAATCAACTCTTGAATGTCAGAGGGAGGATGAAGAAGAAGAAGACTCCAGGGAGAAGAATCAAAAGGCTAGTTGCAGCCTTTTGATTTCCCTGCGTTGGAACCAAGGATGAAGGCCAAGAGGAGGCGCACGGCTCCTCTTCTTTTTCCTTTGCTAATGGCGGCTGAAAACCCAAGAGAAAAGGGTGGCTCACGGCTGAAAGGAGGGGAAAAGAAAATCACCTAGGGTTTGTTCCTTTACCTCCTTATAAAGACACATGAAGCTCCTACATTTTAGGAGCTTTATGTTTTTCCTTTTGGAGCCAAGAAGAGGGGCGCACGCCCCTCTTCACTTCTCTTTGATTTCGGCCAAGGAGGAGGTTCTCCTCATCACGCATGCCCTACTTGATCCAATCAAGTGGGGCGTGGGGTCTAATGCAAGGTGGTCTAGTCCTCTTCCAAAGAGGATTAGGTGCACCTATTTGTTTTCCCTTCAAATCCTAATCCAATTAGGATTTGATTGAATCATGACTCAATTGAACCTTTCAATCCTAATCAAATTAGGAGTCATCATAATTCATTAGATTAATAATTAATTAGGACTTAAGAAATTCTAATCCAATTAGGACTTATTTAATTTTAGTCCTAATCCAATTAGGACTCTACTTTGAATCCGAAGTCCTAATCCAATTAGGACTTCTTAGGAATCCTATTCTAAGTAGGAATCCAAATTGAATTCAAATTCCTAATCTAATTAGGATTGTAGGAATCCTACTCCAAGTAGGACTCCCAGTCCTAGTCCAAGTAGAATTTTCAGTCCTAATCCAATTAGGACTCTAGGAATCCTACTCCAAGTAGGATTCGTATTTTAAGTCCAATTAATTAATTCCCAGTATTCCTTCTTCAACTGATTATCAATCGAATTGATTTCTCGTGATTCATAATCACTATTCAGCCATCGGATCGGTCAATACTTCTAGTGTGTGTGACCCCATAGGTTCTTTTCTGACTGGTAGTGAGATATATTGTGATCTCTATCACAATATCATTGAAAACTCCTTTCAATGGGTTGGAACGATTCCAACTCAACTCATTAGGATTTATCGATCATCGAGAGAATTCCTATGAGTCCCACCATCCACCAGTGACACCTAGCAGCATGTAGTGGCCACCCAGCAGAATGGAATGATGAATCTCTAGGTGCAGTTGTCGTGTGATACAGTCCTTCTATCGTGGATCCCTACAGACCGGAGGTCATGGATAACTCATCAAACCTCGTTGTCTGTCATATGTCTAGATTTATTCGACTTGAGTTCGAGAGTAGAAAACTCTTTTTCACTATATATTCTGCCCTGGCCAAGGTTTTAAAACTCAGTCTAATAAATCACATAAGATCACTCCTCATCTATCAAGGTCGATAGATTCCATGTAAGTGCATACCCTACTCCTACAGTGAACCTACTGCAGCCAATCTACACAACAAGGACCCATATGACTAGAGACCATGTGTATGTGCAGTCAAACTACAATAACCTCACTGTGAGTAGCCGAAGCACTGCAGGTCAAAGGATCAGTCACACTACTGCAACATCAAGCAAGTCACTGACGAGTGGATAGACATCCAAGTGACTTCTTATCTTGGTCACGCTCAGTACCCTTGTTCTCCAACAAGCACCTGCACTATCACTTCAGTGTCCCTACACTGTGGACTCGAGTCTCGTCCATCCATAAGGAAAGCGATGTGTGCACTGATCAGATCGATCACCGTCCTCGTGCCCATTGATCAGGAGCATTTAGAAATTAATCACCAATGATACATGGCTCAAATTCTCAACTCTTGAGAATATATATCATCATCTTATTAATTTCTTGGACGATTCATAGACACATAAACAATATGAATGAAAAGAATGCCTATTTATTAATCAATAATAATAAAGTCAAGTACAAAATTATGTTCCAGAATTAATAATGTGTTAGCCAGATTGGCTTATAGGGCATACTTCTAACAATCTCCCACTTGCACTAAAGCCAATCAGCCATAAACCTAAGCCCCATCTTCTCAAGATGCGCTTCAGTTTTCTGCTGACTTAGCTGCTTAGTGAATGGGTCCGCCACATTTTCTGTGGAGTCTACTCTCTGATCCTCTACTTATTTCGTTTCGAGGTAGTCGCTTATTAGGTTAAATTGCCGCTCTATGTGCTTCGTTTTCTGGTGAGACCTTTGGCTCCTTAGCTAGTGCTATGGTGCCTTTGTTATCGCAGTAGAGTGTTATGACATCTGATGACATTACACCTAACTCTGCAATGAACTTCTTAAACCAAAAGATTTCCACTGCACCCTTAGAGACGGCTTAACATTCAGCTTCTAAGGTAGAATCTACAATGATTGGTTATTTGGAACTCTTCCAATTTACTGTACCACCATTGCACATATTCTGATGTAGACTTTCTATCATCAATATGTGTGCATCCTTCAACTCTTATCTTCTCCCAAAGACCAAGAACATGTCCTTAGTTCTTCTCAAGTACTTAAGACTGTTCTTCACAGCTATCTTGCACTTCTTGCCTGGATTTGACTGATATATGCTCGTGACACTCACAGCATGTACTATATCAAATCACGTATATTGCATGGTATATGTGAGGCTCCCTATAGCCAAAGCATAAGGGATCTTGCTCATCCGTTGAATCTCTTCAGATGTGTTGGGGCACATCTTGTTGGAGTGATTTATCCCATGCCTAAGGGGTAATAATCCCCTTTTAGAGGTTTTTCATGCCGAACCTCTTCAGCACTCCCTCTATGTACATATGCTGTGATAGGACAAGCATCCTCTTAGATCTATCTTATAGACCTTAATTTAAAATATAGGATGCTTTCCCAAGGTCTATCATGGAGAATTCCTTACACAACCAAAACTTGACCTAAGTTAACATGGAAATATCATTGCCAATTTGAAGGATATCATCCACGTACAATACGAAGAATGCAATAGTCCTCCCACTAACTTTCTTATAGACACATGGTTCCTCTTCGTTCTTGATAAAATCAAACGATTTGATTATATCGTTGAAACGAGTGTTCCAACTCCGAGATACTTGTTTTTGTCCACAGATGAACTTTTGCAGCTTACAGACCTTGTGATCACCATCATCGTATCATGATATGCTGCAACAGCAAGCAATATTCGAATGGACTTTTGCAATGCTACAGGTGAAAAGTATCCTTATAATCAGTGCCTTCGCACTGACTATAACTTTCGCCACTAGCCTTGCTTTATAGGTCTCTACCTAGCCATCCAAACTTAATGTTCTCTTGTAGATCCATTTACACCCAATAGGTACTATACCTTCTGGTGGATCTACTAAGATCCAGATTTGGCTGGAATGCATGGAGTCCATCACTGACTTTATCGCTTCCAGCCATCTCCCGGAATCGATGTCTAACATTGCCTCGTTGTAGGTATTGGGATCCTTACCTTGATCCCTATCTCCCATGAGGAATACTTCCTCTACATCCTCTGTAAGCATACCTAAGTACCTTTCAGGTGGACGGGAGATCCTACTAGATTTACGAGGTGGAGTAGGTACTACGTGTACTGGCTTAATATGAATAGGTTCTATAGGCACAATGGCTTGTTGCTCTTTAGAGACTTTTTCTTAGAGCTCATTTTTCCTCCCACTGCCTCTATCAAGGATAAACTATTTTCATGAAGATAGCATGGCGTCTCACAAACACTTTGTGATCCTTTGGGACGAAAAAATCGTATCCTAATAACTCTTTCAGGATATTCAATAAAACGAGCATTAATTGTCCTATCCTCTAACTTGTCCACCTGTTGTCGCTTGACGTGGGCCGGACATCCCCAAATCTTGAGATGACCAAGACTCGGCTTCTTACCATGTCATATCTCATATGGTGTGGTAGGAACGGACTTTAGAGGGAATTCTATTCAATAAGTAAATAGCTGAAAATAGGGCATCTATCTAAAGAAACAAGGGTAAATCAGTGAAGCTCATCATGGATCGGACTATATCCAATATGTGGAGTGATTGATTAAAACCCTATTTGATTTTGATGAGCTCAAAGCATTAGAGTATATATGTTGTTTACTAATGAATTCAATTGAGTGTTTCAGTGAAAATCTTGTCTAAGTGTCTCAAGACTTGGTTCATAATATTTTGGATAAGTTAAGAAGTCAGTTTGAACCAAAGTCTGAGACTCGAGTCGACTCCAGAGTATTACGAGTCGATTCCAAGCGTATCAGGATCACTGGCACGGGCTCGAGTCGACTCCTGACCATTACGAGTCGACTCCAACTGAGAACGGACAGACAAACAGAAAGCATCAACTCAAAATCTGTCAGCGAGTCGACTCCTGAAGTGCGCGAGTCGACTCCGATGTTTACCGAGTCGACTCCGGAGAAGTATGAGTCGACTCCAAGGAGTTACAGGCGGAAAAGTCAGAGAGCGGTTTTCGACCCTGAGATTCGAGTCGACTCCTGTGGAACGCGAGTCGACTCCGATGGTTGGCAGGTCGACTCCAAAGATAGTGGGAGTCGACTCTCAGCAGTACACAAGGCAAAAGTCAGAGAGCGTTTTTCGGACTCTGAGATTCGAGTCGACTCCCGCATTGCACGAGTCGACTCCGAGACACCGCGACCCCAAAGAAGATAGAAGACCAATTTGCTGTCTCTGAGATTCGAGTCGACTCCCAGACAGCTCGAGTCGACTCCAAGGCAGCGCTTCACTAAAAACACAGAAGACTAAGTCTCGGAGAGCCGAGTCGACTCCGGAACAGTTCGAGTCGACTCCAAGACTGGACGAGCCAAAAGACAGTAGATCGAGAGTTCGGGCTCTGAGCGCCGAGTCGACTCCCAGGATTGTCGAGTCGACTCGAGTGGACCAAGTTCAAAAATAGATCCACGGACTCCATGGGATGAGCCGACTCCGAAAATGCCAAGTCAGCTCCAGAAGTTGGCGAGTCGACTCCGGGTCAAGTCGAGTCGACTCCCAGTCGAAGAGGCGACTTTAATTCAAATCCGGAACAGTCGCCGAGTCGACTCCAGAAAAGCATGAGTCGACTCCCGCTACAGCCGAGTCGACTCCTGATCGCACGAGTCGACTCCAACCCACCAACGGACATATTGTCAGGCTGTGCAGAGTGTGCAGAACGGGCAGAAAAAGGTCTCTAACGGCTAGTTTCCGTGGGGGATGGCTTAAATAGCCACAGAAGACTGTAGCAAGGTAGAGAACAACCATTCCACTCAAAGTAATCAAGCTTTCAATCTCTGCAACCTGGTTTTCAACGGAAAAGAGGGAAGAGCAACATTAACTGCATCCACCTACTTCTTCCCAACATTGAAAGAGATCTCCTCCTGCATTCAAGTCGACCAGACATTCAAGAGGAGACCCGAAGTTCAAGAAGCCCTACTCTACTCCAACTCAAACGTGTTTGAGGGCTTCTAACTTCTCTTTTGTTTATATTGTTATTTATCTGCTTTTGAGAAGCTCTGTTTTTCTGTTACTCCTTTTTACTTCCATCTTGTCTTTGCTTGGTTCAATCGGGGGATTGAATCAAAGGTATAGAGGTTGGTTGGTGAGCCGAGTGTAAAACCAACGTGTGTAAGGGTTCGATTGTGATCCCGGGAAAACAATCGGGGTGGTTCTAGTCGGTGAGCCTGGGAAAACCGACCGAGTTCGTTGTGAGCTCGTAAAATAACAAGTTTGGTTGTGAGCTTGGAAAACAACCGGCTGTAATCCAAGGGGTTATAGTGAATTCCCAAGTGAGACTTGGGGAGTGGACGTAGGAGCAAGGGTTAGCTCCGAACCACTATAAAACATTGTGTTTGTGATTGTTTGTCTCTCTCTATCTCTTGCATTTCATTCACCGCACATAGAAACTAATTAATCATCTCGCAAAAGCATTAATTAGTTATCCACAAAAGTTTTAATAGCCAAATTATTTTAAAACCCAATTCACCCTCCCTCTTGGGTTGTCTATCTGGGCAACAAGTGGTATCAGAGCCTAAACTCTTCTACCCTAAGAGTCAAAGATCAAAATGACAACCCCATTTGGATCTTTCCACATTGAGGGTCAGTCCACCCAAAGACCCCCATTCTTTAATGGATCTGACTACTCATATTGGAAGGCTGGGATGAGAATATTCATCCAAGCCCAAGACTATGAGATGTGGACCATTGTAGCAAATGGGCCATACATCCCATCCATTTATGTAGAGGGGGTCACTGTATCCAAACTCGAAAAGGATTGGGATGAACACGACATGAGAAAGGCACAACTCAATTCTAAAGCAATGAATGTGCTTTACTGTGCACTAGATAGGAATGAATTCAATAGAGTCTCTACTTGCAATTCTGCAAAAGAGATTTGGGATAGACTTGAAGTGACCCATGAGGGCACGAATCCAGTCAAAGAATCCAAAATAAATATATTGGTTCATAAGTATGAACTATTTAAAATGGATTCTAATGAAACAATCACTTGCATGTTCACTAGATTCACTGACATTGTCAATGGCCTAAAAAGCCTTGGCAAAAACTATACTAACAGTGAGCTTGTCAGGAAGATTCTTCGATGTCTACCAAGGTCATGGGAAGCCAAGATGACGGCAATCCAAGAAGCTAAGGACTTGAACAAGCTTCCACTTGAAGAGCTCCTTGGATCCCTAATGACTCACGAGCTAACCATGAAGCAACACAGCGAAGAAGAGTCCTCACATAAGAAAAAAGTAATAGCTCTTAAATCCACATCATCTAACAAAGATTTGTCTTGCAGTAGCAGCAGTGAAGAAGAAGATCATGAGGGAGATGATGATGAGGCTCTTCTTGTGCGCAAGTTCGGAAAATTCATCAACCACAAGAAGTCCTATCATCAAAGGAGAGGCCCCTCAAATTTCTATCGCAAGGATAAAGGTAAGGAAAGGGAAAATGAGGGGATTGGATGCTATGAGTGCAAGAAGCCGGGACACATCAGAGCTGAGTGTCCCTTACTTAAGAAGGGCAGCAAGTACAAGAAGAAGAAAGCCCTTGTCACCACCTTATCGGACTCCGACGCATCATCTTCATCATCGGATGAGGAACAAGAAGAAAAGGCCAATTTCTGCTTCATGGCCAACGAAAATGAGGTAACTTCCGAAACGCATCTAGATTTTACTTTTGATGAACTTTATGATGCATTTAATGAACTAATGATTGAATATAAGGCTATAAACATTAAGAATAAAGAGCTAAAACTAGCTAATCAAACTTACATACATAAATATGATAAACTAGTTAAGGATAAGGACTGTATCACCAAAGAAAATCTAGAACTTAAGACAAGCAACCAACTCTTAATTAAAAAAACTAACACCTTAAGTAAAGATAATGAAAAACTAACTAAGGAAATTTCAGAACTTAAAAACAATAAACAAATCTTAAACGAAAATCTCATAAAAGACTTGAATACTCTAAAAACGGAAAAACAAACTCTAACTAAAGAACTTGGAAAATACAAACCTTTGGTTGAGAAATTTACTTATAGTTTTGAAAAATTAAATATGATACTTAATAGTCAACGTGCAGTATTCAATAGAGCAGGTTTAGGATATAAACCTAAAAATAAGCAAAAACTTCTTAGTAACTTCTTTGTTAAAGCAGGAGAAAGTAAAACTAAGAAAATAACCTGTTTTTGTTGTGGAAAATTAGGACATAAGGCAAATGTGTGTAATTATAGAAAAGGAAAAACAAAAGAAAAAATTAAAAGGGTATGGGTTCCAAAAGGAACCAACATGACTAACCATGAAGGACCCAAGAAAACTTGGGTACCTAAGATTACATGATTTGCTTGTGTAGGAGTGTCTTGCAGCCAAGGTCAACAAAAATTGCTGGTACTTGGATAGTGGCTGCTCAAGACACATGACGGGTGACAAGGATCAATTCTTCACCCTTGAAGCTAAGAAGGGAGGTGCTGTGACTTTTGGAGACAATAACCAAGGTCACATCATTGGTATAGGTAAAGTTCAAATTACCCCTTCTACTTTTATTGATAATGTTCGATATGTTGATGGTCTTAAGCATAATTTATTAAGCATTAGTCAATTATGTGATAGAGGCTATAATGTTATGTTTAAACCATCACTATGCATCATAACAAACCCAAATGATAATAATTTAGTTTTTAAAGGAATAAGACGTGGGAATGTGTATGTTGTAGATCTTGAGGATCTTGCCAAACACAACCCATGCTTAGTTGTTAATGAAACTAAGGACAATGATGCTAGTTGGTTATGGCACCGTAAGTTAGGTCATGCAAGCATGGACACAATATCTAAACTAGTTAAAAGAGATTCTGTGATAGGTTTGCCAAAACTAAGATTTGAAAAGAATAAAATATGTGAAGCGTGTCAATATGGCAAACAATCTAGGAACTCCTTTAAATCCATAAAATGTGTCTCTACCTCTAGACCTCTAGAATTATTACACATGGACCTATTCGGACCAACTAGAACAACAAGCCTAGGTGGAAATAAATATAGTCTAGTCATTGTAGATGATTATTCTAGATACACTTGGGTTATGTTCTTAGCACATAAAGATCAAGCTTTTTCAGTATTTAAAAAGTTTCATAAGGAAGTAACCAATGCTAGAGATACTACAGTAATAGCTATTAGAAGTGACCATGGTACCGAATTTGAAAATCATTTATTTGATGAGTTTTGTAGTAAAAAGGGAATAACTCACAATTTTTCTGCACCTAGGACACCACAACAAAATGGAGTTGTGGAGAGGAAAAATAGAACTCTAGAGGAAATGGCTAGAACTATGTTATGTGAAAGTAACCTCCCTAAGTACTTTTGCGGAGAAGCCATTAATACTTCTTGTCATATATTAAATAGAGTTTTATTGAGACCTGATGCGGGATTTGCACCCCGTCACCAGCAGAGCCCACACACCAGCCGAGCAGGGGAAGAGAGAGTGTCCCTCAGAAGGTATTGTCCGCTTTGGGTCCGATTTGGGGGTCGAGCGTACCCGGAGCCCTCCTCACGGCGCCTCACGGTTTTGCCCCACAAAAGGCGCCTCCTAAGGGAAGGGTGATTGAGCCCCCCATTATATGGCACAGACCTTCCCGCTGATTAGCCGATGTGGGACTAAATTTGGGGTGTTACGGGGGAACTTAGCCACCATGCCCCACGTGACCGGCACGCGCGCCCGGGAAGACTACGGCTGCCCCTTGATCCAGCAATCCGACCTCGGGTCGGATATCTTCGGCTCCGCAGCCCGACCCCGAGTCGGCCGCCCCTTGATCCAGCAATCCGACCTCGGGTCGGATATCTTCGGCTCCGCAGCCCGACCCCGAGTCGGCTGCCCCTTGATCCAGCAATCCGACCTCGGGTCGGATATCTTCGGCTCCGCAGCCCGACCCCGAGTCGGCTGCCCCTTGATCCAGCAATCCGACCCCGAGTCGGCAATCTCTGACAACAACAGACTGTTCCCCCGAGGCACGCCGCGGCCCCCTGCTCCACTACTCCCTGCAACGGCCGTATCCGATGCTGTTTCACGATCCCCTGTAACAGCCATACAAAGCGGAACTCCACTACGCCCTGCCATAGCCGTACCCAGCGCTGCCCCACGACGCCCTGTAACGGCCATGTCAGTGGCAACCCCATCGCGCCACACGATGACCAATCCCCAAAAGAACCCCCCAGCCTGGTATATATGCGGCTGGGGGGGAAGGGGGAGGGTAAGCAAGATTTTCCAGAGTATCATCTTACCTGCTACCTCTCCTTCTCCTTCGATCTTCCCTAACTTGATCGTCGGAGGGCCCCCACTACCCCGGTGGTGGTGCGAGGCTTGCTTGCAGGTTCTCCGGCGGAAGGTGGAGCGCAACCGAAGCAATTCCAAGGGAACCCCGTTCACACCGCTGTGCCAATCGTTCTCGGTTTGAACCCCCAGCAATAGTTGGCGCTAGAGGAAGGGCCCGGATCTCAGAGCGATCGTAATGGCACGGCGAGGTGGTCGTGGAGCTTCTAATGCTTCCGGTCGCGGGGCCTCTCACGCCTCTGGCCGGAAGGCCGCTGCATCTCCAACACACTCTCAGCAACACTCCACCTCCCCACCGCCCGTTCAGACGGTCGAAGCCGCCCAGTTCGACCAACTAACCCAGCAGGTTCGCACCCTCGCGGAGACGGTGCAGAATCTGCAGGGTGCGATTTCCCGGGCGCCGCAGCGGGCTCAGGAGCCGCCGCGGCCTGAGCATTCGCCTGTCCTCCTCAACCCGCGCTCCTTCCTCTCCCATGGGGATGAGCGCCGGCGCGAGGAGGATTCTCGAGCACGCTCCATTCTGCCGGGACCCTCCCACCGGAGCCGCGCGGGGTCCGAGAGGCGGGCCCGGGCGCGTTCCCAGACCCCCCAATCCTCGAGGAACCCGCACTCCAGTCGGTCCCCCTCTCGCCGCTCCTTGTCTCCCACCCACCGGTCGCACTCCCTGGACCGGCGGGTGGACGATCTCCACCGACAACTCCAGGTCCTGAAGGGCCATTCCAAAGATCTCTTCGCCGACTTAGAGATCTCCTCCCAGCCGGCGCTTGCCTCGAGGATCCTGCGGACTCCGAATCCGCCGAGGTTCAAAATGCCGGCGATCGAGCCCTATGACGGGGCGGCGGACCTGCGGGATCACGTCGAGAGTTTCAGGACCCTTATGCTCCTCCACGGAGCATCAGATCCCCTTCTCTGCAAGGCTTTCCCGGCAACCCTCCGTGGCCCGGCGAGGGCATGGTTCGCCGGGCTGGAGGCTGACTCAATCCGGTCCTTCGACCAGTTCACTCGCCTCTTCGTCACTCATTTCGCCGTCAGTAGCCGGCGGCGACTGGTCTCCGACTCCCTCTTTGATGTCCGGCAAAATGAGGGAGAAAGCCTGCGGGATTATCTTACCCGCTTCAACAGGGCTACGCTGGAGGTTCGGAGCCTGAGTCAGGAGGTAGCTCTTTCAGCCCTGAAGCGTGGCTTCCGGAAGGGCAGACTCACCTTCTCCCTGGACAAACGCCTGCCGCGGAGCTTCCCAGAGCTGTTGTCCCGGGCGAACCAGTATGCGGACGCCGAGGAGGCGGCCGCCCACCGGAGCAAGGAGGCCGCCGAGATCCCTCCAAAGCTTGGGAAGAAAAGGCGGAAAGAGGCACGCCAGAGGAGGAGCCCGACGCCCCAGCGTCGGCGCAGAAGCCCGTCGCCGGCGAAGAACCACGGCGCCCCACGCCCTCGTTCTCCGCCCCGACATTTCAATCGGTACACCCCTCTCCTGACTCCCCGGGCCAAGATCCTTATGGAGATCAAGGGGCGGGAGGACCTCCCGGCCCTGAGACAGATGCGGAAGATCCCTGGGAAGAGGCCCTCCCGGGCGTACTGTGAGTACCACCGAGACCACGGCCACGACACGGAAGACTGCTTCCAGCTTCGGGACGAGATCGAGGCTCTCATCCGCCGGGGGCGTCTCGGTCGATATGTGAGCGACCGACGTCCCCCCGCAGACCCGCGTCCGGCCGACCCGGCTCCTCCGGGACCTCGGGAGCAGAATCGACCCGTTGCGGGCGTGATCCACACTATCACTGGGGGCTGCCCCCGACCCGTGAGGAACGCAGGGGGCTCGACGGAGGCGTCGGGGGCGGCCGTCGCAAAGAGGCAGAGGGTCGGCAACGTAATCACTTTTTGTGATGAGGATGTAAAGGGGGTCTTGCCCAGATAGACAACCCAAGAGGGGGGGGTGAATTGGGTTTTTAAAATAATTTGGCTAATTAAAACTTTGTGGATGATTAATTAAAAACTATAGCAAGTTATTTAATTAAAGCCTAGTGCTGTGAGTAATGTGCGGGGAAGAAGATGAGAGACAATGCACTACAAACACAAAGTTTTATAGTGGTTCGGAGCTAACCCTTGCTCCTACGTCCACTCCCCAAGTCTCACTTGGGAATTTCACTATAACCCCCTTGGATTACAGCCGGTTGTTTTGCAAGCTCACAACCAAACTTGTTGTTTTACGAGCTCACAACGAACTCGGTCGGTTTTCCCAGGCTCACCGACTAGAACCAACCCCGATTGTTTTTCCCGGGCTCACAATCAAACCCTTACACACGTTGGTTTTAACTTGGCTCACCAACCAACCTTAAACCCCTTGATTCAATCCCCCGATTGAATCAAGTAAATACAAGAGATAGAAGAAAACAGAAAATAGCTTCTCAAAAAGCAGATTTAAAACAATATAATCGTAAAGGAGTTAGAAGCCCTCAAACGCTTTTAAGCTGGTGAAGAGGTATGGCTTCTGGAACTCCGGTCTCCTCTTGAAAGAGTGGTCGACTTGAATGCAGGAGGAGGAAGCTTTGATTGTTGGGAAGAAGTTGTTGGAGCAGTAAATGCAGATCTTCCCTTTTTCGTTTTAGAGCACTTGGAGAGCTTGAAAACTTGAATGCTTGGAGTGGAATATCTGTTCTCTGCCTTGCTACAGTCCTCTGTGGCTATTTAAGCCAACCCCCACGGAAACTAGCCGTTACTCTGCTTTTTCTGGCCGTTCTGCACACTCTGCGCAGCCTGACAATATGACCGTTGGTGGGTTGGAGTCGACTCGCGCGATCAGGAGTCGACTCGGCTGTAGCAGGAGTCGACTCATGCTTTTCCGGAGTCGACTCGGCAACTGTTCCAAATTTGAATTAAAGTTGCCGTCTTGACTGGGAGTCGACTCGTCTTGACCTGGAGTCGACTCGCCAACTTCTGGAGCTGACCTGGCAATTTTGGAGTCGGCTCATCTACTGAAGTCCGTGGATCCAATTTTGAATTTTGTCCACTCGAGTCGACTCGACTGTCCTGGGAGTCGACTCGAATCTCAGAGCCCGAACTCCCGATTCTCTGTCTTTTGGCTCATCCAGTCTTGGAGTCGACTCGAACTTCCTTGGAGTCGACTCGGCTCTCAGTTTCCGAAAGTTGGTCTTCTGCCTTTTGACGTGAAGCTTGTCTCGGAGTCGACTCGAGCTGTCTGTGAGTCGACTCGAATCTCAGAGGCAGTAACATGGTCTTCTGTCTGTTGATAGTCGCTCAGTCTCGGAGTCGACTCGCGTACTGCGGGAGTCGACTCGAATCTCAGAGTCCGAAAATCGTTCTCTGACTTTTTTCCTTGTGTTCCTCTGAGAGTCGACTCTTACCTTCTTTGGAGTCGACCAGCCAACCATCGGAGTCGACTCGCGTTCCACTGGAGTCGACTCGAATCTCAGACCCGAAAACTGCTCTCTGACTTTTCTTTGTGTTTCTCTTGGAGTCGACTCTTACTACCCTGGAGTCGACTCGTTGAACATTGGAGTCGACTCGCGCACTTCGGGAGTCGACTCGTTGACAGTTTCTGAGTTGAAACTTTCTGTCCTTCTGTCTGTTCTCAGTCGGAGTCGACTCGTACTGATCTGGAGTCGACTCGAGCTCGTGCCAGTGAACTTGATACGCTTGGAGTCGACTCGTGATACTCGGGAGTCGACTCGAGTCTCAGACTTTGGTTCAGCAGACTTCTTACCTTATCCAAAATACTATGAACCAAATCTAGAGACACTTGGACAGGATTTTCACTGAAACACTCAATTGAATTCATTAGTAATCACAAGATATACTCAAATGCTTTGAGCTCATCAAAATCAAATGGGGTTTTAATCAATCACTCCACAATCTCCCCCTTTTTGATGATGACAAAACTTTGAGTATATGTAAAATGAATTGCTCATAAAACAATGAAGTAAAATCCATAAATGAATTCAAATGTCTGATAATTTAATTTATCCAAGTTTGAAAGGAGTGAAACATTAAATTTCGGAGTTAAAGCTCCCCCTTTCATTTGGAATTATATAAGCCTTCATATTATGCAATCAATTGTTTGGCTTATATGTCATTAATGATTTAGCTTGATTAAAATTCAGATTCTCCCCCTCAACATATGCATTCAACTATGTTTTGATTCTCTGAATTTTCTTTTAATGCTTTGAAGTTTTTGAACTGAATTTTATCTTTTTAGAGGAAAAATCTGTCAATTTGTTCTTGAGTAGGATTCAGCTAATCTCCGAATATCCCTTGAATAGATTCTGGAGATTACTCCATTAGGAGCCCCAAAAGAGAGATAATGAGCCTCGAGGTACCGAATCCACTTAGAACAAATTTGAGTGTGTTTTTAAGAGTTTATCTTTTTATTTATTTCCATTGATTTCTTTTACATATTTTTTCATATTTCTCCCCTTTTACACATTTTATACATATTTCTCCCCCTTTTTGTCATCATACCAAAAAGGAGGTAATCACACACAATCAATCATAAAGCAAAGCACATAATTGAAGATAAAATGTCTACTCATTGTATTGATATGAATGTGAATACATGTGAGAATACAATAAGTAAAGCAAAGCAAGACAAAACACAACTCAAACACATCTATGTCCTCCTCGAGGATGAAGCTCCCCCTCTCGAGGATGCATCTCCTCCTCTGGAGGATGTGGCACCTCCTCTCGAGGATGGTGCTCCTCCTCTCAATCGGCTCTGCTCCATGAGGAGGGTGACTGCATCTGTCACATGTCCGAGCTGCGTGATAATAGACGTGGTGGCTCTGCTATGTGTAGTGGAGAGCTCTGTCACCGACGCCTGAAGCCCAGTCACCGATGTCTGAAGTGCGTCCAGCTTGTCGATGAGTACATTCGCCAAGCGCTCGGCCCCCTCGGTGGTGGTGTGCATGTCACGACCTATCTCCTCTCGCATCTGTCGAGTGGAGCTCGTGACCTCACTCATGCTGTGGAACTGGGCCTGGACCAAACTCCGGACATTGTAGATCTCTTCCCGTACATGAGCCGTCATGTCAGTCACGGCTGTCAAGGAAGGGACCAACTGAGAAGATACGGGTGCAGGAGTGGGGGCAGGCACCGCACCTCGGAGCTCCCGAAGCAGCTCATCCCTCAGATCTCGGACGATCTCCTGCCGCAGCTCCCGAAGCTGCTCTGTATCAATACGGACCTCCATAGATGGTGGAACTGAGGAGGAAGGTCCGGCAGAGGTGGTAGGAGCAGGAGGAGTGGATGGGAGGTCTGGATGGTCTGGAAGGTCTGGGTAGTCTGAATCTGGCTCAGGACTGGGTGATGGTCTGGTGGTCTGAGCAGTGAGAGTGGACTTCCTAACCCAGATCCCTTCTCTCTTCCGAAACCCCATTCTGTGCATAGTCCCCGTACATAAGCGATCAGTCCATCGCAAGGCACGAGAGGGTTCCCTCTCAGGAATGGGAATCTCGTACTGCCTAAAAAGAAGAGTGAATAACATCCCGTATGGGAGTGAGAGCCTAGGTCTATCTAGGGGCTCACACATATACCTATAAATGAGCTTTGGGAAGTTGATCGGGGTGTCCTGAAGGATATAAGACATAATAGCTAAGTCCCTCTCATTCACAAAATCAAATCTCCCTGTCTTAGGGAAGATGGACCTGGACAGAATGCTCAAAAGGATTCTCACTTCAATAGGAAGTGAGCTAGCAGATACCTCATCTAGGGGGGACTGAGGTGGATGCCCTAAGACGACCGTAAGGGCCGCAACTCTATCCTCAGGGTGTGCGGGAGCCACCCCTACTAATGGAAGGTGAAGGATATGGGCAATGAGGTCCTCTGTGACCGCAACGGGACACCTACTACCGTGCCCTCGATACCTCCATCTCCCCGATGGACGATACTGTAAAACTCTTGAACTAGGCCAGGATAGGTGGGAAGGTCCAAGGTGAGGAAGTACTCTAGGCCCTGGGCTCTAAGCCTATCGCCTATGGTGAACCCCTCCCGGGAGAGATAGTCGAAATCGACAAACCTCCCGGAGGTGACGGCCTTCCCGGCCAACGGCCTAACGAGAACCACCCTAGGCGGGGAACGATCCAGAGGTGGTTGCCTCGCGGGATCGTGCCGCGCCTTGGAGCGCCGCTCGGGACCGGCCTCGGGACGGGACCTCTTCCTAACGACGGTCTTACGAGGCATCTTGACCTAAACGGGAAGAAAAATACCTAGAGGACGGTGAAGGACCGACAGAGGAAGCTCGGGACGGACCGAAAATGACCTAGGAACGGACGGAAACTCAATGTCCGGCGAAAAATCGACGGAAAAAGGGCTTGGAGACGATCGGGGATGACCTAGGAGTCGGCTCTAGGGCTTTGTGAACAGTGGCGGCTTGAGGAAAAGTGTTTGCGAAACGACAAACCTAGGGTTAAAAAGTCGGATCCCGACTGCGAGTCGACTCTCCTGAGTCGCGAGTCGACTCGACCTCGAGTCGACTCCAGAATATGCGCGAGTCGACTCTCCCTTAGGAGCCGGCTCTGAAACTTACTCGAGTCGTCTCTAACCTTGGCACGCACCTAAAAACCATGCCATAATCGTGCCAAAAGAGGGAAAATCACCTAATTAAGGACTGATTTGATGATCACTGCATAGAAACTCTACTTTAACCTCATTCTAATCATCAAAATCAATTAATCTAGTGAAAAACCCCACTAGGATGGATCAATCACTCCTAATCCCCTTCTAAGCACACTAAACCTCTCTTCACTTAGGGGTTTTGTAAAAATGTCTGCTAATTGATTATCAGTACACACAAATTGGAGTGACACATCACCATTCAATACATGATCTCTTATGAAGTGATGTCTTATCTCAATGTGTTTAGTTCTTGAGTGTTGAATTGGATTTTTAGTGAGATTTATGGCACTTGTGTTATCACAATTAATAGGGATTTTATCTTGTTTAATGCCATAATCTTCTAATTGTTGTTTAATCCATAAGATTTGAGCACAACAACTCCCGGCTGCAACATATTCAGCTTCTGCAGTGGATAATGCAACCGAGTTTTGTTTCTTGCTAAATGATGAGAGCACAAAAGTGCGATCTACATACCACTTAAATTAGTATTATTGCTAACAAGACAATGATAATATGGCTGATTTAATATTATATTTTTGTTGGCACAGGTTATTGTAAATTAGAGTTTGAATACGCATTTTGTATAGTTTGGGATAAGGCATGGCTCCAAGCCTGATGATGTTAGGAGCATAATTGAACCTGGTCAAGCATACTTGCACCGGAGCTACACAAGCCTACATGCCACAGTTTTTTGAGCACATTGGGGATCAAAATAAAGAAAGATCACGTGTAATTGGGGAATTATTCCGAGTATTGGCTGGCTATCCCACGCTTCATCTTCAGCTGTCCAAGCCCCCAATCCAGCCATCTGCAGTCAGCTTCCTGATTCCAAATCAAGGACTTCCCAGATTGAGCATTCCCTTTCCCAGCCGTCCACGACCCTCTCGCAATGCATGCCAAAGATCCCGCGGCAGGCTTCTTCGTCGACAATCTCGTGCTATCCCACGCGTCCGTCCGCTCCTCCCAAGGCTCATCCGTCCGCATCCAAGCTTCCACGTCCAGCTCTCACGATTTCCTTCCCCATCCAGCGCGTCTCACAATCCTCAGCATCCGCGTCCGGGTATCTCGCAGCTGGTTAGGATGCTCCTCACGAACGCACTCCTCGTCCGCTCATCCCGTTCGCCTTACGAGCCACAGCCTCATCGAGCCGTCCGCCTCTTCTGCATCTTCCAGGCGCCAGCCGTTCAATCACCCCACGATCAGCCTTCCTCCCAGCCGAGATTAGCATCTCCTTCTTCCGCGATGGAACAGCAGCGGATTCCGGACTCGCGATCGTCCTAGCATCTCGTTCTTCAGCCAAACCAGCGCATCAACCGAATCCCAGCGTCCCGAGCTCGCGATCCAGCCGTCCGTGGCGATTCTCCCGCGTCCAATTCCCTGCAGTCGTCCGTTTCCGCACCTCAAACTTCTTCCGCGATCCCAGCATCCGCAATCCATTTCCGTCCGCGTCTCAGCTTCATCTCAGCCATCCAAGCGTCTTCATCCGGGGGGCATCAGAATCCTATCCGTCGGTCTCCACCGCGTACGAGAAGGGGGATCAAAGGCCAGCTTGATATCTTCCGCTCGGCTGGGGGAGAGGGGAAGATCCCTCATTCGAAAAAGGAGAGGCCCATTGAAAAGAAAGAAAAACAGAGGAAACAGGGGAGGCCCTGTTTCCTAAAAGAAAAGAAAAAAAAAAGAAGGAAAGAAAGAAAATGAAAGGGGGATTAAAGTTTTCAATGAGTGGCTAAAGTCCTAGGGAGGGTATGGAGGAACCTTTGATGTATTGCTCTTTGAAGTAAACTCTAAACTTTTGCTTTTAATGATTTATATTTATTGACATGTTCTTGATCCATGCGTAGTTATTTCATAGATAGATCTTTAATGGATTATGATTATTGATATATGGATTGCTTTAATATTTGATTCATCGTAGACGTAGAAAGCACGATGAATGCTTAGAAATTGAGTTCATATGTTCATGAAACATATACCATGATTCGATCTATCCTACATTAAATCTTAAATCAAGAACCATAGAGTTTATTCCTTGGATGCAATATCATCAAGGGGGATTCCAGATCCCTACCATTTTTATTTCATTGAGTTGTGTTTATTATTCTCTGCATTTAATTTCTGAAAATCAAAACATCATTTTAATCCACAAATTTATTTAATTAATTAATCTAAAAATTACGCTAATAATCTATAAATTTCGTTCCCTGAGGATTCGACCTCGGACTCCCGAGATTTTACTACTTGTGTGATTCTCCTGCACTTGGGAGAACAATTTTATTTTTGCACCAAGTTTTTGGCGCCGTTGCCGGGGAACGGCTGATTTATTAGTATAATTTTTAGATTTAATTAGTACTTTAGTAGTTAGTCTTTTTGTTTCGAAAAAAGAAAAAAACAAAAAAATATTTATTGCTGTTTTTTTTATTCCCTGCACAGTCTGCATCAAACTCTGATATCTGAGTAATCCACCGTCTGATTGAACTCAAATTTGGTCGTCAAGTGCAAGACCTGTGTTTCTTTCATCTGAACGGTCTGATTGACATTCTGAAACTTTTAAGACTATCAGATTAATACGAAAACTTGCTGCTGTGTGCTTTGAATTTTCTGTGTTTAATTTTTTTGTTTAGAATCAGAATTTTATTATCATCATATCTCATTAACCCTTGTTGCTACTTGAAAATTGATAAGAACTTTAAGAAAAGATCAAGGGTAATCATTTAACCAAAAAGAAAAAAACAAAAAAAAAACAAACAAATAAATAAACTCTGAAATTTTGTATGCTAGGTTGGAATAGGGATAACACTGGACGTCTGAGTCGACAAACATTTGACAATTCCTTAGATCACATTATTGAAACTTTTTCGCAAAATCTCAGATCTTGTGAGATGGCTGATGATGATGTAGGAAGTCACCATGGTGATGAAGGTAGACCCCCAGTTATGACACTTCGACAATACTTACATCCCACTAGGACTAGTCAACCTTCATGCATGATTATTCCTGAAAACGTAGGACACTTTGAAATCAAACCAGGAGTAATTCAATTACTGCCCAAGTATCATGGGATGGAATCCGAGAACCCTTATCTTCACCTTAAGGATTTTGAGGAAATTAGCATCACATTTAGAGTGCCAAATGTATCGGAAGATGTCCTTAAATTGACCTTGTTTCCTTTTTCTTTAAAGGATAAAGCCAAAACATGGCTGAACTCCTTGAGACCTAGATCGCTAGGAACATGGCATGATATGCAAAGAGAATTCTTGAAAAAATTCTTTCCCGCACAAAGGACTAACTTTTTGAAAAGGCACATTAGTAATTTCCAGCAAAAAGACCATGAAACATTTTATGAATGCTGGGAGAGATTTAAAGATTTGCTTCTCTCTTGTCCTCATCATGGGTTTGAAACATGGAGAACCATTAGTTTTTTTTACGAAGGGTTGTCTCCACAGTTGAAACAATTTATAGAGACTATGTGCAATGGTCTATTTCTGGAAAAGCAACCCGATGAGGCATGGGACTATTTAGACTCTCTCGCAGAGACTGCACAATTATGGGATACAGGGGATAGAGTGAATAAACCTTTGCCTAAGCCTACTAGCATTCCACACGGGGGCCTTTACAACCTGAATACTCAGGATGATATTCAAGCTAAAATGGCAGCCCTTACTAGGAAGGTAGAGGAAATTGAACTTAGAAGGATTGAACCCGTCAAGACCGTAGAACATAACAGCGAGTGTTGTAGGATTTGCGAGATGCCTGGCCATCTCATCACTGATTGCCCCACAATACCCGCATTCAAGGAAGTCTTGCACGATCAGGCTAATGTTATGAATACTTATCAAAAATCTTTCAACAATCCTTTTTCGGGTACTTACAACCCTGGATGGAAGAACCATCCAAATTTCAGGTGGAGGAATGACCAACCTCAACAAGTATATAACCCAACTCCTCCACCTCCGCCACCTCATTATGCACACGCACCCCCTCAAAAACCCAGTCTCGAAGAAACTTTACAATCTTTCATGCAAGGTCAAGCTAAAATCAATGATGAATTAAGAAATCAACTGACAACGCTGACCACTGCTTTAAGTGCTCAAGAGAAGGGTAAGCTACCAGCTCAACCACAACCTAACCCTCAAGTCTACGGCGGTAGCAATGCATCATCTTCAACTTCGCATAAAGAGCAAGCAAAGAGTATAATAACATTGCGAAGTGGAAAGATTATTGACCGACCAGTCCCAGAACAAACACAAATCATACCAGATTCTGACCCTCCCAAGACAAAAGAAAAGGATAATGAAGAAACTGAAGCACCAACATCTACTGAAAAAATTGAATGTCCTTTTCCTGCACCATTTCCACAAAGATTAAAGCCCTTGCAAAAGCTTGAACCAAACTCTGAAATTCTTGAGCTTTTTAAGCAAGTAAAAATCAATGTACCTCTTCTTGATGCAATAAAACAAGTGCCTTCCTATGCAAAATTTTTAAAAGATTTGTGCACTGTCAAGCGTCGTTTGAATGTCAAGAAGAAGGCATTTCTGGCTGAAAATGTGAGTGCAATTTTACAGCATAACATTCTTCCTAAATATAAGGATCCAGGTTGCCCAACTATCTCGTGCATCATTGGCAATTTTAGGATTGAGCGAGCATTGCTAGATTTAGGAGCGAGTGTGAACTTGTTGCCATATACGGTATATAAGCAACTCGGTTTAGGTGAGTTGAAGCCAACAACTGTCACCTTACAATTAGCTGACAGGTCAGTGAAGGTCCCTAGAGGAATTATCGAAGATGTGTTGGTCCAAGTAGACAAGTTCTATTTTCCTGTTGACTTTATTGTACTGGACACACATCCGGCTTCTAATTCACCATCTCAGATTCCGGTCATCTTAGGACGCCCATTTCTTGCAACTTCTAATGCATTGATCAATTGTAGGAATGGTGTCATGAAGCTTTCTTTTGGCAATATGACTTTGGAACTGAACGTCTTTAGTATAGGCAAACAACCCAGTGAACATGAAGAAAGTAAAGAAGTTGAATGGGTTGAAACCATTGCGGAAGAATATCTGTTAAAAGAAACATTTACTGAATCGGCCGACAATGGTTTGATAAATTGGTGTTCTGAAGGTACTGCTGATGATACGGCCCCACCTACTTTAGATAACTCGGATGTCATGATGGTCAATGGGTGGAGACCGAGAATAGAGGAATTTGAACATTTGCCATCTCGAGGAGCAAAGATAGTACCATCCCATGAACAAGCACCTAAGCTCGAGTTGAAACCTTTACCGAAGGAACTCAAGTATGCATTTCTTGGATCCGATGACACTTTTCCTATAATCATCTCATCTGATCTTGATCATGCCCAAGAAAGAAAATTACTTGGTGTTCTAAAGAATCATAGAGGAGCTTTAGGGTGGTCTATTGCAGACTTGAAGGGGATTAGCCCTTTAATTTGCATGCACCGGATATATTTGGAGGACAATGCCAAAACCACAAGGCAAATGCAACGCAGGTTGAATCCTACGATGAGAGATGTGGTTAAAGCAGAAGTCCTCAAGTTGCTTGACGTGGGTATTATTTACCCAATTTCCGATAGCAAGTGGGTAAGTCCTACTCAAGTCGTGCCCAAAAAAGCAGGTCTGACGATAGTCAAAAATGAGCAGGGTGAGTTAGTCCCGACTCGTGTCCCCACGAGTTGGCGCATGTGTGTTGACTATCGAAAATTGAATTTGGTCACTAGGAAAGATCACTTTCCCTTACCCTTCCTAGACCATGTTTTGGAAAGAGTTGCAGGACATAATTTTTATTGTTTTCTCGATGGCTATTCCGGATACTACCAAATCGAGATTTCACCAGAAGATCAAGAGAAGACTACTTTCACTTGTCCTTTTGGTACATTCGCTTTCCGTCGGATGCCGTTCGGGTTATGTAATGCACCTGCAACATTTCAAAGATGCATGCTCAGTATTTTTGAAGACATGAACGAGAAGTTTTTGGAAGTGTTCATGGATGATTTTTCTGTTTTTGGCGATTCTTTTGATGATTGTTTACTACATTTACAAGCTGTCTTAGCTCGGTGTATAGAAAAGAACCTGATACTGAATTGGGAGAAATGCCACTTCATGGTGCCAAAGGGAATTGTCCTAGGACATATTGTTTCATCGAAGGGCATGGAAGTTGATAGAGCTAAGATTGACTTAATCGCCAAGCTACCTGCACCCAAGACGGTTAGAGATGTTAGATCATTTTTGGGTCATGCCGGATTTTATAGGAGGTTCATCAAGGACTTTAGTGTCATAGCCCGACCATTATGTAACCTCTTATCCCTTGATACACCGTTCAATTGGACTGAAACCTGTCAAGAGGCATTCGAAAAGTTGAAGTCTATGCTTAGCACTGCACCCATCGTGCGACCACCCGATTGGTCATTACCTTTTGAGATCATGTGCGATGCTAGTGACTATGCGATAGGAGCTGTCCTAGGACAACGCAAGGATAATAAGCCTTATGTTATTTACTATGCAAGCAAAACTTTAAATGATGCTCAAATGAATTACACCACCACCGAAAAGGAATTGCTTGCAGTAGTATTTGCATTAGACAAATTTCGCTCTTATATCCTTGGTGCTCCTATTGTTATCTTTACGGATCATGCAGCGCTAAAATATTTACTGGATAAGAAAGAGGCTAAACCACGCTTAATACGATGGATTCTTTTACTCCAAGAATTTGACATCACTATCAAAGATAAAAAGGGAGTAGAGAATGTGGTTGCTGACCATTTATCACGGCTAGTTTTTAATGATTCGGTGCCACAGTTGCCCATCAAGGACTCGTTCCCTGAAGAGCAATTGTTTGCACTTTCTACTATGCCATGGTATGCTGATATTGTAAACTTTCTTGTCACTAACCGGATGCCGGAGGATTGGGGATCGAATGATAAGAATAATTTCTTGCGTGAAGTAAGAAATTATTATTATGATGCTCCTTATTTGTTCAAGTATTGCAATGATCAAATCCTTAGAAGATGCATTCCGGAGCATAAGATACAAAGTGTACTCTCTTTTTGTCATGCCAGTGCTTGTGGAGGACACTTTGCATCTAAGAAAACGGCAGCTAAGGTGTTGCAATGTGGTTTTTATTGGCCTACACTATTTAAAGATGCCCACGAGTTCTGTAGGACATGTGACCCATGTCAACGTGTTGGAAGTCTAGCAAATGATGCCTCTTCAGCCCATTACTGCTATTGAAATTTTTGACATGTGGGGCATCGATTTCATGGGCCCATTCCCACCATCGTTTGGATATGAGTATATTTTAGTTGGTGTTGAGTATGTGTCAAAATGGGTAGAAGCTGTTGCCTGTAGAACTAATGATCACAAACCTGTTTTGAAATTTCTAAAAGAAAATATTTTTTCACGATTTGGGATGCCCAAGGTTATAATTAGTGATGGGGGAAAACATTTCTGTAATAAGCCTTTTGAGATCCTATTGCGAAAGTACGGTATCACTCATAGAATTGCAACTCCTTATCACCCGTAGACTAGTGGCCAAGTAGAGTTAGCCAATCGGGAAATTAAACAAATTTTAGAGAAAACGGTGAATCCATCACGCAAAGACTGGCCTTTAAAACTTTCTGACGCATTGTGGGCTTACCGTACTGCTTATAAAACTATTCTTGGTATGTCCCCGTATCGGCTAGTCTATGGAAAAGCATGTCATCTACCTGTTGAAATAGAGCATAAATCGTATTGGGCCATTAGAAAATTAAACTTTGAACTGTCAGATGCTGGTTTCGCTAGAAAATTACAATTAAGTGAATTGAATGAAATTCGTCGGGATGTGTATGACAATGCTAGACTTTGTAAAGAACGAATGAAAATTAGGCATGATAACTCAATTCTAAGAAAATCTTTTGAGCCTGCACAAAAAGTTCTTTTGTATGACTCTCGCTTACATCTGTTTCCTGGAAAGTTACGATCAAGATGGACAGGTCCTTTCATTGTAAAAACTGTTTTTCCACATGGGGCAATTGAAATTGAGAATCCACAGGATGGCAAAATTTTTAAGGTTAATGGACACAGATTAAAACCTTTTCTTGAAAATTTTGCAGATGAAGAGGACTCCTTTTCCTTGGGGGAGCCTTCTTATGACTGAACATGAAGGCCAAGGTATATGTATATTAGTTAGAATTATTATTTTTTCTTTTATTTCTAGTTTTCTTCTTATTTTGTAGGTCTTCTTTTCTGGAAATCAACAGCTCAAGGTATTCTTCTTCTCTCTATTATTTTCTCTATTGTCTCTCATATATAGTTTTCTTGCATTTTTTTTTACATTGAGGACAATGCAATGTTTAAGTTGGGGGGAGGGAAATATTTTGATCAAAAAAAAAAAAAAACTTGTTTTTGCATTTGATTTATTCTATTACTTTCTTTTCTGAGCAAATGCACATGTATTTTCATATTGAGTGTGTACAACTATTAAGGCAAGGAACACATGCATACTATGACTGATCAGAGACCTATTATTAGATCCCCACACGTGTACTTAATGACAATAGGAAGGCCTCAGGAGTTCATATTTGTTAACTGCATTTTTGTTAGCCTTATCCATAAAAGAAGTATGAGTATCCTTGTTCGTACCATAAGGTTCAGGATTTGATTTTCACATAAAGATAGAGGTTGAATATCCCGACTAGATTACTTAGGTGCCTTATGATCCGACTTTGGTTGACCTATAGTCATGATGCAGTCACATATATAATAAAAATATTTATATGGTTCAGTCTATCATTTCTTTTCTTGCATAATTATTATTCAAAAAAAAAAAATACTTATGATGACAAGTCTGGCCTCGTGGCGTAGTCTGGTTCGAGTAATTAAGTCCGAGGGGTGTTTCACCTAATGTCTTGAGCCAACTGGATCGGGGGTCATTGACTGAAAGCTCGCTACATGGACCTTACTAGAGCCTAATGGGGTTGGATAGCTGTAGTTGTCATGTGTATTGAAAAAAAAAAATGAAATAAAAATAAGCATGAATGAGTTGGTTAGGCTGAACCTAGTGACATGTGGTAATGGCTGGTTTGACTCCATTGTATTGGACCTCTGTGTACCCGGGTTGTTTAGTTGGGATTGATAGCTCTTTCTTTATATGCGAACCATTCTTGACAAATTTAGACAACAAGTGATATTCTGAAAATTTGATGGATCAGGTTCTAATAAAGTGTAGAAAACATTTGTGGACTTGAGTAGTGCACCTAAAACTCAGGCGGTGCTCTGTTGTGGTGGAGGTATTAGTACTCTGAGAAAGTCATATGATTTGATGCACACTACACTTTTATATTCCTTGCTTTGACAGTTGCCATACTTGAAAATATTTGTCAATTCATTACATGTGTATTAGCTTAGGGTTTATTTTTATTAGAATCTCATGTCATATAATTCATGATGTTTGTGGGTAACATCCCTGAAAATCCTCACGAGACAACACTCGTCCACTACGGTAACCTAGGGGTTTAACGGCTTGTTGCACGTGCTAAGTGCAATCGTGATTCCTACGAAAGTGAGTACTTATCTTAATTTTATGCAATTAGTTCTAATAAAACATCAAAGGATCAACCAACACTTTTCGTACTCTCATGTTATTGTTTACTCTGAATTGCTAGAGACTAGCAATAAGCTAGTTGGGGGGTATGATGAGAGCACAAAAGTGCGATCTACATACCACTTAAATTAGTATTATTGCTAACAAGACAATGATAATATGGCTGATTTAATATTATATTTTTGTTGGCACAGGTTATTGTAAATTAGAGTTTGAATACGCATTTTGTATAGTTTGGGATAAGGCATGGCTCCAAGCCTGATGATGTTAGGAGCGTAATTGAACCTGGTCAAGCATACTTGCACCGGAGCTACACAAGCCTACATGCCACAGCTTTTTGAGCACATTGGGGATCAAAATAAAGAAAGATCACGTGTAATTGGGGAATTATTCCGAGTATTGGCTGGCTATCCCACGCTTCATCTTCAGCTGTCCAAGCCCCCAATCCAGCCATCTGCAGTCAGCTTCCTGATTCCAAATCAAGGACTTCCCAGATTGAGCATTCCCTTTCCCAGCCGTCCACGACCCTCTCGCAATGCATGCCAAAGATCCCGCGGCAGGCTTCTTCGTCGACAATCTCGTGCTATCCCACGCGTCCGTCCGCTCCTCCCAAGGCTCATCCGTCCGCATCCAAGCTTCCACGTCCAGCTCTCACGATTTCCTTCCCCATCCAGCGCGTCTCACAATCCTCAGCATCCGCGTCCGGGTATCTCGCAGCTGGTTAGGATGCTCCTCACGAACGCACTCCTCGTCCGCTCATCCCGTTCGCCTTACGAGCCACAGCCTCATCGAGCCGTCCGCCTCTTCTGCATCTTCCAGGCGCCAGCCGTTCAATCACCCCACGATCAGCCTTCCTCCCAGCCGAGATTAGCATCTCCTTCTTCCGCGATGGAACAGCAGCGGATTCCGGACTCGCGATCGTCCTAGCATCTCGTTCTTCAGCCAAACCAGCGCATCAACCGAATCCCAGCATCCCGAGCTCGCGATCCAGCCGTCCGTGGCGATTCTCCCGCGTCCAATTCCCTACAGTCGTCCGTTTCCGCACCTCAAACTTCTTCCGCGATCCCAGCATCCGCAATCCATTTCCGTCCGCGTCTCAGCTTCATCTCAGCCATCCAAGTGTCTTCATCCGGGGGGCATCAGAATCCTATCCGTCGGTCTCCACCGCGTACGAGAAGGGGGATCAAAGGCCAGCTTGATATCTTCCGCTCGGCTGGGGGAGAGGGGAAGATCCCTCATTCGAAAAAGGAGAGGCCCATTGAAAAGAAAGAAAAACAGAGGAAACAGGGGAGGCCCTGTTTCCGAAAAGAAAAGAAAAAAAAAAGAAGGAAAGAAAGAAAATGAAAGGGGGATTAAAGTTTTCAATGAGTGGCTAAAGTCCTAGGGAGGGTGATGGAGGAACCTTTGATGTATTGCTCTTTGAAGTAAACTCTAAACTTTTGCTTTCAATGATTTATATTTATTGACATGTTCTTGATCCATGCGTAGTTATTTCATAGATAGATCTTTAATGGATTATGATTATTGATATATGGATTGCTTTAATATTTGATTCATCGTAGACGTAGAAAGCACGATGAATGCTTAGAAATTGAGTTCATATGTTCATGAAACATATACCATGATTCGATCTATCCTACATTAAATCTTAAATCAAGAACCATAGAGTTTATTCCTTGGATGCAATATCATCAAGGGGGATTCCAGATCCCTACCATTTTTATTTCATTGAGTTGTGTTTATTATTCTCTGCATTTAATTTCTGAAAATCAAAACATCATTTTAATCCACAAATTTATTTAATTAATTAATCTAAAAATTACGCTAATAATCTATAAATTTCGTTCCCTGAGGATTCGACCTCGGACTCCCGAGATTTTACTACTTGTGCGATTCTCCTGCACTTGGGAGAACAATTTTATTTTTGCACCACTAAACCATGAGATTAGGTTTTCTCCTAGAAATTGACAGGACCCGCTGGTACTTTTTCTATCAAGCTTACATCCAGCGAAGTCTGAATCTGTGTACCCTATTAAGTTTAGGCTAGATTCTTTAGAGTACCACAGCCCTATATTCTTAGTTCCAATTAAGTATTTAAAGATTCTCTTAACTGCAGCTAGGTGTGATTCTTTAGGATTAGCCTGATATCTAGCACACATGCACACACTAAACATAATATCAGGCCTACTTGCAGTAAGATACAGTAAAGAACCTATCATACCTCTATAAAGTTTTTGATTTACAGATTTACCTGATTCATCTTGGTCTAACTTGCATGATGAGCTCATGGGGGTGCTGATTGACTTGTTTCCCTCCATATCAAACTTCTTGAGCATCTCCTTGATATATTTTGCTTGATTGATGAAGATGCCTCCTTCAGATTGTTTGATTTGAAGCCCGAGGAAGTAGTTCAGCTCTCCCATCATGCTCATCTCAAACTCACTCTGCATCAAATCAGCAAATTCCTCGCAGAGGCGATTGTTAGTAGCACCGAAAATGATATCATCAACATAAATCTGTACTAATAACATATCCTTATTTTTCTTTTTTAGAAATAATGTTGTATCTACATTTCCCTTAGAGAATTCATGTTCTAATAGGAATTTACTAAGTCTCTCATACCATGCTCTAGGTGCTTGTTTTAGTCCATAAAGTGCTTTGTTCAGTTTATACACATGATTAGGGTATTGATGATTTTCAAAACCAGGAGGTTGTTCTACATACACCTCCTCATTAATAAACCCATTTAGAAAAGCACTCTTTACATCCATTTGATATAGTTTGAAGTCCTTAGAGCATGCATATGCTAATAGAAGTCTAATTGCCTCAAGTCTAGCTACGGGAGCAAAGGTTTCATCAAAATCTATGCCTTCTTCTTGATTATAACCCTTTGCTACTAGTCTAGCCTTATTCCTTATAACAATTCCATTTTCATCTAGCTTATTTTTATATATCCATTTAGTACCTATAATTGGATATTCAGAAGGTCTCTCCACTAGATCCCAAACCTTGTTTCTAGTAAATTGATTTAGTTCTTCTTGCATTGCATTTATCCAATTTACATCATTTTCGGCTTCTTCTATATGTTTGGGCTCAAAGTGTGAAACAAAAGCTAGATGATTATTCAAATTCCTAAGGGATGCTCTAGTCCTAACTGGTTGTGATGGATCATCTAGAATTAGTTCCTTAGGATGCCCGTGAGCATACCTCCAAGCTTTAGCTAGCCCATGATCCACTATAGGCTCTTGGTTTGACGATTCTCCTTCAATCAACTTTTGATTATCATCTTGTAATCCCATCTCATCTATCTTTTCTTCAAATTTTTTCAATATCATCATCAAAATTAACCTTCTTACTAGATGAGATGTCACTAGAGTCATCAAAAACAACATGTATAGATTCTTCTATAACTAGGGTTCTTTTATTAAAGATTCTATAGGCTTTACTAGTTGTAGAATAACCTAGGAATATTCCTTCATCAGATTTAGGATCAAATTTTCCTAGATTATCTTTCCCATTATTATGTACAAAACACCTACATCCAAAAACATGAAAATAGTTAACTTTTGGTTTTCTGTTTTTCCACAGTTCATAAGGTGTTTTCTTTATAATGGGTCTTAATAAAACTCTATTTAAAATATGGCAAGAAGTATTAATGGCTTCTCCCCAAAAGTACTTAGGGAGGTTACTTTCACATAACATCGTTCTAGCCATTTCCTCTAGAGTTCTATTCTTCCTTTCCACAACTCCATTTTGTTGTGGTGTCCTAGGTGCAGAAAAATTATGGGTTATCCCCTTTTTACTACAAAATTCATCAAATAATTGATTTTCGAATTCGGTACCATGGTCACTTCTAATGGCTATGACTGAAGACTCTCTAGCATTTGTTACTTCCTTATGGAACTTTTTAAACATTGAAAATGCTTGGTCCTTATGTGCTAGAAACATGACCCATGTGTACCTAGAGTAATCATCTACTATGACTAGACCATATTTATTTCCACCTAGGCTTGATGTTCTAGTTGGACCAAATAGGTCCATGTGTAATAATTCTAGAGGCCTAGAGGTAGAGACACATTTTATGGATTTAAAAGAGTTCCTAGATTGTTTGCCAAATTGACATGCTTCACATATTTTGTTCTTTTCAAATTTTAATTTTGGCAAACCTATCACGGAGTCTCTTTTAACTAATTTAGTTATTGTGTCCATGCTTGCATGACCTAACTTACGGTGCCATAACCAACTAGCATCATTATCTTTAGTTTCATTTACAACTAGACATTGGTTATGTTTTGCAAGATCTTCTAGGTCTACAACATATACATTTCCACGTCTAATCCCTTTAAAAACTAAGCTATTATCATTAGGATTTGTTATAATACATAGTGATGGTTTAAACATAACATCATATCCTTTATCACATAATTGACTGATGCTTAACAAGTTATGCTTAAGACCATCAACATATCTAACATTATCTATAAAAGTAGAAGGGGTGATTTGAACTTTACCAATACCAATGATGTGACCTTGGTTGTTGTCTCCAAACGTCACAGCACCTCCCTTCTTAGCTTCAAGGGTGAAAAATTGGTCTTTATCACCCGTCATGTGCCTTGAGCAGCCACTATCCAAATACCAGCAATTTTTGTTGACCTTGGCTGCAAGACACTCCTACACAAGCAAATCATGTCATCTTAGGTACCCAAGTTTTCTTGGGTCCTTCATGGTTAGTCAAGTTGGTTCCTTTTGGAACCCATACCCTTTTAATTTTTTTTTTAGTTTTACTTTTCCTAAAATTACATACATTTGCTTTATGGCCTACTGTACCACAACAAAAGCAGGTTATTTTCTTAGTTTTTGTTTCCCCAGCTTTAACAAAGAAGTTACTAAGAAGTTTTTGCTTATTCCTTGGTTTATATCCTAAACCGGCTTTATTAAACACTGCACGTTGACTATTTAGTATCATGTTTAATTTTTCAGAACTATAGGTAAATCTTTCAACTAAGGGTTTGTATTTGTTAAGTTCTTTAGTTAGTGTCTGATTTTCGGCTTTTAGATCATTAAGTTCTTTAGTAAGATCCTTATCTAAGGTTTGTTTATATTTTTTAAGTTCTGAAAATTTCTTAGTTAGTTTTTCATTTTCTTTAGTTAAGGTGTTGGTCTTTTGAGTTAAAAGTTGGTTGCTTGTTTTAAGTTCTATATTTTCTTTGGTGATTAAATCCTTATCCTTAACTAATTTATCGTATTTATGTAGGTATGATTGATTAGTTATTTTCAGTTCTTTATTCTTAATATTTATAGCCTTATATTCTACCATTAATTCATTAAATGCATCATAAAGTTCATCAAAAGAAAAATCAGGATGCGTGTCGGAAGTTACCTCGTTTTCGTTGGCCATGAAACAGAAATTGGCCTTCTCTTCTTGTTCATCATCTGATGAGGAGGATGATGAGTCGGAGTCCGATAGGGTAGTGACAAGTGCCTTTTTCTTCTTGTACTTACTCCCCTTCTTCAGTAAGGGGCACTCCGCTCTTATGTGACCCGGCTTCTTGCACTCGTAACAACCAATCCCCTCATTTTCCCTTTCCTTACCTTTGTCTTTGCGGTAGGAATTTGAGGGGCCTCTCCTTTGATGATAGGACTTCTTGTGGTTGATGAATTTCTTGAACTTGCGCACAAGAAGAGCCTCACCACCATCTTCCTCATCTTCTTCTTCTTCACTGCTGCTGCTGCAAGACAAGTCCTTGTTAGAAGATGTAGATTTAAGGGCTATTACCTTTTTCTTATGGGAGGACTCTTCCTCGTTGTGTTGTTTCATGGTGAGCTCGTGCGTCATGAGGGATCCAAGAAGCTCCTCAAGTGGTAGCTTGTTCAAGTCCTTGGCTTCTTGGATTGCTGTCACTTTAGCTTCCCACGACCTCGGTAGACACCGAAGGATTTTTCTGACAAGCTCACTGTTAGTATAGTTCTTGCCAAGGCTTTTTAGACCATTGACAATATCAGTAAACCTAGTGAACATGGATGTGATTGTTTCATTTGAATCCATTTTAAATAGTTCATATTTATGAACCAAGATGTTTATTTTGGATTCCTTGACTTGATTCGTGCCCTCATGGGTCACTTCAAGTCTGTCCCAAATTTCTTTTGCTGAATTACAAGTTGAAATCCTATTGAATTCATTACGGTCTAAGGCACAATAGAAGACATTCATTGCTTTAGAGTTTAATTGTGCCTTCCTCATGTCATGTTCATCCCAGTCCATTTCTAGTTTAGGTACCTTAACACCATCTACGTAAATGGATGGGATGTATGGCCCATTTACTACAATGGACCACATCTCATAGTCTTGGGCTTGGATGAATATTCTCATCCTAGCCTTCCAGTATGAGTAGTCAGATCCATTGAAGAAAGGGGGTCTTTGGGTGGACTGACCCTCAATGTGAGAAGATCCAAATGGGGTTGTCATTTTGATCTTTTAACTCTTGAGTGGAAGAGTTTTTGGCTCTGATACCACTTGTTGCCCAGATAGACAACCCAAGAGGGGGGGTGAATTGGGTTTTTAAAATAATTTGGCTAATTAAAACTTTGTGGATGATTAATTAAAAACTATAGCAAGTTATTTAATTAAAGCCTAGTGCTGTGAGTAATGTGCGGGGAAGAAGATGAGAGACAATGCACTACAAACACAAAGTTTTATAGTGGTTCGGAGCTAACCCTTGCTCCTACGTCCACTCCCCAAGTCTCACTTGGGAATTTCACTATAACCCCCTTGGATTACAGCCGGTTGTTTTGCAAGCTCACAACCAAACTTGTTGTTTTACGAGCTCACAACGAACTCGGTCGGTTTTCCCAGGCTCACCGACTAGAACCAACCCCGATTATTTTCCCGGGCTTACAATCAAACCCTTACACACGTTGGTTTTAACTTGGCTCACCAACCAACCTTAAACCCCTTGATTCAATCCCCCGATTGAATCAAGTAAATACAAGAGATAGAAGAAAACAGAAAATAGCTTCTCTAAAAGCAGATTTAAAACAATATAATCGTAAAAGAGTTAGAAGCCCTCAAACGCTTTTAAGCTGGTGAAGAGGTATGGCTTCTGGAACTCCAGTCTCCTCTTGAAAGAGTGGTCGACTTGAATGCAGGAGGAGGAAGCTTTGATTGTTGGGAAGAAGTTGTTGGAGCAGTAAATGCAGATCTTCCCTTTTTCGTTTTAGAGCACTTGGAGAGCTTGAAAACTTGAATGCTTGGAGTGGAATATCTGTTCTCTGCCTTGCTACAGTCCTCTGTGGCTATTTAAGCTAACCCCCACGGAAACTAGCCGTTACTCTGCTTTTTCTGGCCGTTCTGCACACTCTGCGCAGCCTGACAATATGACCGTTGGTGGGTTGGAGTCGACTCGCGCGATCAGGAGTCGACTCAGCTGTAGCAGGAGTCGACTCACGCTTTTCCGGAGTCGACTCGGCAACTGTTCCAAATTTGAATTAAAGTTGCCGTCTTGACTGGGAGTCGACTCGTCTTGACCTGGAGTCGACTCGCCAACTTCTGGAGCTGACCTGGCAATTTTGGAGTCGGCTCATCCACTGAAGTCCGTGGATCCAATTTTGAATTTTGTCCACTCGAGTCGACTCGACTGTCCTGCGGGTCGACTCGAATCTCAGAGCCCGAACTCCCGATTCTCTGTCTTTTGGCTAATCCAGTCTTGGAGTCGACTCGAACTTCCTTGGAGTCGACTCGGCTCTCAGTTTCCGAAAGTTGGTCTTCTGCCTTTTGACGTGAAGCTTGTCTCGGAGTCGACTCGAGCTGTCTGTGAGTCGACTCGAATCTCAGAGGCAGTAACATGGTCTTCTGTCTGTTGATGGTCGCTCAGTCTCGGAGTCGACTCGCATACTGCGGGAGTCGACTCGAATCTCAGAGTCCGAAAATCGTTCTCTGACTTTTTCCTTGTGTTCCTCTAAGAGTCGACTCTTACCTTCTTTGGAGTCGACCTGCCAACCATCGGAGTCGACTCGCGTTCCACTGGAGTCGACTCGAATCTCAGACCCGAAAACTGCTCTCTGACTTTTCTTTGTGTTTCTCTTGGAGTCGACTCTTACTACCCTGGAGTCGACTCGTTGAACATTGGAGTCGACTCGCGCACTTCGGGAGTCGACTCGTTGATAGTTTCTGAGTTGAAGCTTTCTGTCCTTCTGTCTGTTCTCAGTCGGAGTCGACTCGTACTGATCTGGAGTCGACTCGAGCTCGTGCCAGTGAACTTGATACGCTTGGAGTCGACTCGTGATACTCGGGAGTCGACTCGAGTCTCAGACTTTGGTTCAACAGACTTCTTACCTTATCCAAAATACTATGTACCAAATCTAGAGACACTTGGATAGGATTTTCACTGAAACACTCAATTGAATTCATTAGTAATCACAAGATATACTCAAATGCTTTGAGCTCATCAAAATCAAATGGGGTTTTAATCAATCACTCCACAGGGGGTTCAGACCCCCCACGATGACGCCATGGTAATCTCCCTCACCATGGCAAACTATGATGTAAGGCGTGTTCTTGTGGATAGTGGAAGCTCAGCTGATATCTTGTTTTACGAGGCCTTCCAAAAGCTGGGCTTGTCCAGACAATTGTTGCACAAAATGTCCACCCCCCTCGTAGGATTCACCGGTGACGCTGTCCCGGTGGAAGGTGTCGTTGAGCTGCCTGTAACTGCGGGCGTCGCACCCGCAGAAGCCACGGTGCGACTCGGGTTCTTGGTCGTCCGTGTTCCCTCGGCTTACAACGCTATCCTCGGACGACCCGGGCTGAACGCCCTTCGTGCGGTGGTCTCCACGTACCACTTGCTCATGCGGTTCCCCACGACGGTCGGGATCGGGGAGGTCCGAGGTGACCAACCGACCGCACGGCAATGTTTCTTAGCGACCCTCAAAGGGAAGAAGCCCGCAGAAGCCCTAAGCGTCGAGTCCCTTGATGCCAGAGACGAGGTGGCCTTGTGGCAGGGGGAGCCGGCCGAGGGTGTGGTCGAAGTTCCCCTCGAGGAAGGCCGCCGGGACCGGGCGGTCCGGGTCGGCGCCAATCTCGACCCGGGAGCTCGGGCCCGGTTGGTGGAATTCCTCCGAGCCAATACCGATGTATTTGCCTGGTCGGCGGCCGATGTACCTGGGATCGACCCGGAGGTCATCTCTCACGCCCTCAACGTCGACCCGACCCACCGGCCAGTGAAGCAGAAGAAGAGACACTGTGCCCCGGATCGGATCCGGGTGATCGACCAGGAGGTAGACAAACTCTTGGAGGCAGGATTCATAAGGAAGGTGAGTTACCCCGAGTGGCTGGCAAATGTCGTACTTGTCTGGAACGCGAGCGGGAAGTGGAGGATGTGCGTCGACTATACCGACCTGAACAAGGCGTGCCCCAAGGATAGCTTTCCGCTTCCGCGGATAGACCAACTGGTCGACGCGACTTCCGGACATCAGCTGCTGTCTTTCATGGACGCCTTCTCCGGTTACAACTAGATAATGATGGCCCCACAGGACGAGGAGAAAACTGCCTTTATAACAGACCGGGGGCTGTACTGCTACAAGGTAATGCCCTTCGGTCTGAAGAATGCTGGCGCCACTTACCAGCGCCTCCTCAACAAAATCTTCAAAGAGCAAATCGGCCGGAATATGGAGGTGTACGTGGACGATATGCTGGTGAAGAGCCGCCAGGCAGACCAGCACATCGTGGATCTGGAGGAGACTTTCACCACCTTGCGGAAGTTTCGCATGAAGCTGAACCCAGCGAAGTGCGCCTTTGGCGCTTCGGCCGGGAGGTTCCTCGGTTTCATTGTCAACCAGCGGGGTATCGAAGCCAACCCGGACAAAATCAAGGCCATCCAAGGTATGTCCCCTCCGACCAAAGTGAAGGAGGTTCAGGAGCTCGCTGGAAGGGTCGCCGCGCTCGGACGATTTGTGGCAAAATCGGCCGAACGCTGCCAACCATTCTTCAAGGTGTTAAAACGCCCGAAAGACTTCCTCTGGACGGCCGAATGTCAAGCAGCATTCGACCAGCTCAAGGAATACCTGGCGTCTCCTCCCCTGCTGTCCAAGCCGCAAGAAGGGGAGATGCTCTACCTCTATCTGGCGGTCTCCCCAACCGCGGTCAGTGCGGTGCTGGTTCGGGAAGAGGCAAAGCTCCAGAAGCCCGTGTACTACATCAGCCGGGTCCTACGGGATGCCGAGGCGCGGTATACGAAGGCTGAAAAGATCGCCTTCGTGCTGCTGACCGCGACCAGGAGGCTCCGCCCCTATTTCTAGGCCCATTCTGTCACCCTCTTAACTGATCAACCACTACGACAGATCCTCAGCAACCCCGAGAATGCGGGACGGCTGGTGAAGTGGGCAATAGAACTCGGTGAGTTCGACATCCGCTACCAGCCTCGGCCCGCCATCAAGGCCCAGGTGCTCGCGGACTTCCTCGCTGAGTGCACGGTGCAGGTGGCGGAACCTAGACCGCCGGAAATGCCCAGCCTCGACCTCCCGACCTGGATGCTTCACATCGATGGGTCGTCGAACCCCGAGGGTGGAGGGGCCGGGCTGGTCCTTACCAGTCCTGATGGAGTGATAGCTGAGTATGCCTTGAGGTTTGGATTTCCAGTGACCAACAACGAGGCGGAGTACGAGGCCCTAGTCGCGGGACTCAAACTCGCCGGGGAGCTCGGCATCCGGCGTTTGAAGGTCTTCACCGACTCCCAGCTAGTGGTCGGGCAGGTCCGTGGGGAGTTCGAGGCCCGGAGCCCGACCATGCAGAACTACGTCCGGAAGGTGCAAGCACTCATTCCCGACCTCGGCAGCGTCGACCTCCAGCAGGTCCCCAGAAGCGAAAATGCCAGGGCCGACAGGTTGTCCCGCTTGGTGGGCGCAGAGGCGCGCAACCTGTCGAGGGCAATCTACCTGGAGACCCTGGATGCCCCGAGCATCGGCGAGGCTGGGGCGGTGATGGCGATTGACCCGGAACCGTCTTGGATGGACCCGCTCGTCGCCTACCTCGCCGAAGGGATCCTCCCTGAAGACGAAGATCAAGCTCGGCGACTTGTCAGGAAGTCCGCCCACTACGTACTCTATGAAGGGAGGCTGTATCGGACCTCGTTCACCGCCCCCCTCTTAAGGTGCCTCCGCCCCGGAGGCGGCCTACGTCCTCGGCGAAGTCCACGAGGGCGTCTGCGGATCGCACTTGGGGGCTAGGTCCTTGGCGCACAAGATCATGAGGCAAGGCTATTATTGGCCTACCTTGTTGGAGGACTCAAAGGATCACGTACGGAAATGCGACGCCTGCCAGCGCCACGCCAACATCCAGAGAGTCCCTTCTGTCCCCTTGACACCAATCACCGCACCCTGGCCCTTCTCACAGTGGGGAATGGATATCTTCGGACCGTTCCCCGTCGCTTCCGCCCAGCGAAAATTCTTGATTGTTGCAATCGACTACTTCACCAAGTGGGTGGAGGTGGAGCCGCTGGCCACTATCACGGAGGCGCAAGTCCGGAAGTTCGTAAAGAAAAACATCATTGTCCGATTTGGGGTACCCCGGGTCCTCATCTCGGATAATGGTCGACAGTTCGATAACAAGCATTTCCGTGACTTCTGCGAGGAGTTCGGGATCGAGCATCGGTTCACATCTGTGTCGCATCCCCAAACCAACGGTGAGGCCGAAGTGACAAATCGGACAATCCTCCAAGGAATTAAGGCGCGAATCGGTCGGACGAGGCAAGCTTGGGTCGAAGAACTCGAGAACGTCCTTTGGGCGTATCGGACCACGCATCGGACCCCTACCGGGGAGACGCCTTTCGGCCTAACCTATGGCACGAAAGCGGTCGTCCCCGTGGAGCTCGGACTCCCCTCGCCCCGGGTGGCCGCGCACCGACCCGAGGCCAATTCGGAGCAGCTCCGAGGGAACCTGGACCTCTTGGAAGAAGCGAGAGAAATGGCGCAGGTCCGGATGGCGATGTATCAGCAGAGGGTGGCCCGGTATTATAACTCCAAGGTCCGACCAAAACTTTTCAGAATCGGAGATCTGGTGCTAAGGCGGGCCAAAGCATCTCAGCCCGCGGAAGGTGGGAAGCTGGCGCCAAATTGGGAAGGCCCGTATAGGGTTCGCTGGGTAAACCGACCTGGCTCCTACCAGTTGGAGGCACTAGATGGTCGAGAAATTCCAAGGAGCTGGAATTCCGCTAACCTGCGGGTATATTACCAGTAGAAAGACAAAGCCAGAAAGACAGCTCAAAAAATATATAGTTCTTTTCATTTCAATAATTCCTGGTTACAATGGCGTGTTCGTGTGATTACAAAGAATTTCCAGAGGGGGATTGGGGAGTAAAGAAACTAAGGAAGAGGTGGGGACTCCATGGAGCTGAAGATCTGGGATCCCGAGCCCTCCGCCCGAAGCAACTGCAATCCCACTGGCCGTGGGTGCTCCCCCCCGGAGGCGCCATCGACGCCTCACGCAAAAGACGAAGAGCCGGCGCGGACGAAGAAGAAGTTCACACTGCTTCTAGAGGAACGCCACCTCCAAGGGATATTCCGGTCCTCCCCAGGAGAAGGGGAGGAAAGGAATATAAGGGAGAAGAGCGTGAGGAGGCGTGATCCCGGATGAAACGCCTAGAGCGGAGTTCCACCGGGGAGAATCCTCCCGTTGATCCCAGATGAAACGGCTAGTTGGTGGAAGTCGCGAGGGGCGCGCCTCCCGTTCCTCCGGCTGGGATTTTCCAGCCACGCGCCGGAGAGGAGGTCCACGATCCATGGCAACCTGAACACCTCCGGCTTGGCAGGCTCCACCGCACCTGCTTATATTTATAGCCAAACTGTGGCCCCCCGGTCGTTCCGATGCGGGTGGCTCCAATAAATGCGGGCACATCGAATCCGGAGCCGTTCCGGCTCTCGAGGTTTATCCCCCCACGATCTCCTAGGCATCATTCTCCTTAATTGCATTCTTCGTGCAGGACACTCCGGACGGCGTGTATCCCGCGGCCCACGTATCTCCGCACGCGCCCAGGCCGCATCCGCCTCGAAGAACACGCGTATCGCGGCCGCTTAACTGGCACTCCTCGCAAGCAGCAACTGGCCGGTCCGATTTCCCAGGTAACGCCTCAATTAGCATTTAATGGCCTTCTAGTGTTCCCCAGGCGACGCTTCGAGAGGGGGAGAAACACGATCGCAGCTGGCCATGGAGAAACCCCGTCGAGCGGCAAGTGACAGGCGCGTGGCCAGCAGAAGAATTTCCTGAGGCCCAACCCTCGGATGCCTGGCCTAGCGCCGGAAGAATTTCCTGAGGCCCAACCCTCGGATGCCTGGCCTAGCGCCGGAAGAATTTCCTGAGGCCTAACCCTCGGATGCCTGGCCTAGCGCCGGAAGAATTTCCTGAGGCCTAACCCTCGGATGCCTGGCCTAGCGCCGGAAGAATTTCCTGAGGCCTAACCCTCGGATGCCTGGCCTAGGGCCGGAAGAATTTTCTGAGGCCCAACCCTCGGATGCCCGGCCTAGCGCCGGAAGAATTTCTTGAGGCCTAACCCTCGGATGCCCGGCCTAGCGCCGGAAGAATTTCTTGAGGCCTAACCCTCGGATGCCTGGCCTAGCGCCGGAAGAATTTCCTGAGGCCTAACCCTCGGATGCCTGGCCTAGCGCTGGAAGAATTTCCTAAGGCCTAACCCTCGGATGCCTGGCCTAGCGCCGGAAGAATTTTCTGAGGCCTAACCCTCGGATGCCTGGCCTAGCGCCGGAAGAATTTCCTGAGGCCCAACCCTCGGATGCCCGGCCTAGCGCCGGAAGAATTTCCTAAGGCCTAACCCTCGGATGCCTGGCCTAGCGCCGGAAGAATTTCCTGAGGCCCAACCCTCGGATGCCCGGCCTAGCGCCGGAAGAATTTCCTGAGGCCTAACCCTCGAATGCCTGGCCTAGCGCCGGAAGAATTTTCTGAGGCCTAACCCTCAGATGCCTGGCCTAGCGCCGGAAGAATTTCCTGAGGCCTAACCCTCGGATGCCTGGCCTAGCGCCGGAAGAACTTCAAGAGTCAGGAGTCGGCGAGACGCTACCAAGAGTTAAGAAGAGGAAGGACGAAAGTGAAATGAGGAAACACTCTGTTTGCATTAACTTTCGTTGCATCAGGGCCGAGACCCATACAACATGGCAAAACGCCAACATACAAAGAAAAGAACAAAGAAAAGTACAGAGAGTCAGTTTGGAGGAACCCCTGAGTCGGGAACGGCGAGCACGTCCACGAAGGGTGGGGAGACGGTTGGAGAATCGGCAGGCAATGGCATCGGAGGGGAGTCGAGGAGGGAGACCCCACTCAGGTCAATTCCGGGGTATTTAGCGGACACCCTTGCCAGGCCTTCATCGAAGCCTAAGGCAAAGGAGTCGGACCCCGCGTCCGACATGTCACGGATGAACTCGGCGGACTGACGATAGGCCTGTACCGCCTGACGCCCGATCTCCGCGCTCTTCTCGGCCAACGCAGCCTCCGCTCGCTCCGTAATCTGAGCTTTCGCTTCCATGACCTTCGCCACAATCCGGTCGTCCGCCTCGGAGGAGACCCTCAGCAGATCGGCCCGACCCTCCATGTGCCTCGCCTCGGCAGCGACACGAGCAGCCTCAGCCTCCTCCAGGCGCGAATGAAGCTCCTGGTTGCTCGCACGAGTCCCCTCCAAGGCCGACTCCAATTCGGCCAGCTTGGCTTCAAGAGATCGGGTTCGGTTGCGGGCGTTGTCGGCCGACTGCTGGGCCTTCTCCCACCTCTTCCGGAAGTCGGCAGCCTTCCGGGACTGCTTTTCGGCCCGCTCCTCCGCCTTCCTGATCTCGCTTTCGAGACCCGAGGCAACCTTGAGTTGCTCCTGAGCATCCATCAGTTGCCTCTCGAGGACGGCGAAGCCGAGTGCCCGCTCTTCGGCCACCTGGAGCCTCGTTTCGAGGTCCCTGGTCGTCCTCCCCGCCGCAGCCTGGCCTCCCTCCTCTACAGCTTTCAGTCGGCTCTCGGTCCTCGCCAGAAGCCTCGCCTGTTCCTCGTGGCTCTCCTCCAGGCGGATCATGTACTGGGCGAGCTAAGAGATAGGAAAAATGAGAGCGTCAGACGGGGATCAACAGAGCCTATAAACGACGAAAGCGACCAAAAGAACACTCACCGACATGAGACAGACGCAGCTGGCAGCTCCGACTTCAGGGATGCTCATCTGCCGGACCTGCCTACGGTCCCTCTCCAGCAGCACCGTCTCGACGAGGTTTCGGGCGCCGGCGAAAGTGAAGGCCGACCCCGACTTTGCCCCAGAGCCGGACGGTGGTTCTGCAGCCTTACCCTTACCCATCGCTTGGGAGAGAGTCATGCCAACCGTGCGCGGGGCAGGGGCCGCGCCAGAGATCGACAGGGTCCCGCTCGGCCGGGGCCTCGGCGCGCCCCCCCTTCTCGTATCATCCGAAGCCGATCGAGTCGAAGATCGGGCTGGGGACCGACTGCGTCCGACCCGGCCGCCCCAGGCGCGCTCGAATGACACCTCCGGAAAAACGATAGTCTCATCACCGGAGGGCTGATACGGCGTCAACTGTCGGTCCGAGCCCGCGGCGTCCCCCTGATCGATGGGCCCGGACCCGTCTGTCGGCGTCGGAGTCGCCTGCTGGCGGGGCTTCTTCGCCGGTGGGACCCCGCTCGGAGGAATCCGTTTCTTCCTCCGGACCGCTTCCAGTAGGGACGCCCTACTAACAGCCATTGCCTTGTCCGACTGCATGACGTCGTCGATTTCTGCAAAAAGGACGAGATGGTTAGAAACTAAGAAACCGATGGAAAGAAGAAAGGAAAGAGGAGAAAAGAGCTAAAAAAGAAGAAGTGGTGGCGGGCTCACGGTCGGCAGGGACCGAGCTCAGACCGACGTTCACCAAGGCATCCTCGGAAATAAGGCTAGCCACCGGGGGGAGCCGGCCCTCGGCGACCAACCCCCTCAAGACGGCGATGCCATCGGACTCCTCCCTCGACAACCTCGATAGGCCGATCGGGGACTTCATTGGCGTCTCCCAGGTTGTCCCGATTCCCCAAGAGGGATCTACGTCGATGAAAAAGAAACGCTCCTTCCAGCCCTGAATGGAGGAAGGAGCCTCCTTGACGAGGCCGCACCCTCGCCGCGCCGCAAAGCACCACCACCCTCTGTCCCGGGGGTGGCCGTTCAGGCCATAGCATTCCCAAAAGACGTTCAGGGTGGCGGGAACCTCGTGCATGCGGCAGAGAACCTGGAAGGCCGTCAGGGTACGCCATGAGTTCGGCACCAGTTGCGTCGGCGCCACTCTTAAACCTCGAAGCACCTGCACGACTAAGTCCGAGAGGAGAAGGCGGAACCCAGCCCGAAGGATGTCCTCATTGATGGCGACCTTCCCTGGAGGAGGATGGAACATCCTCTCCTCAGGCCCCGGGAGCGTAACGTTGCAGGTTTCGGGAAGGTGGTACCGGGCCACGAACCTATCTAGGTCTTCGGGGACCAGCTCCGACTGAATGCGGTCTGCTCTTACTTCGTCCATCCCTAACGGCCAGTGAATCTACGGTCAGGACGGGGTCAAGAGGGGAGAAGGGACCGGAACGACTGGGGTACACTAATACGAAAGGAGAAAGTACGGAGGGCCCTAAATTGCAGAGTGGGGCAACTCACCGGAAGGGAAGGAAGAACGGCTCCGAGAGCGCCAAAGGAGGAGCGAACGAACAGTCCGACGGCAACGGCAGCAGCACAAGGGAGAGACTCGAGGATGCCTGTGAAGAGAAAGGCGGACGGGGGAGGGCCCCCGGTTAAATAGGCGGAAAGGCGGGTGACGCCTCGGTGGCGCCAGAGGACGCCTGGCTGCCGAAGGTTCGTTCGCGCCCCAAAGGCGAATCGACGCCATTAAGGAAGGATGTCCGCCGAAATCCGCAGACTGCCAGATCAGCGACAACCGCCATACGCCGTAAAGAAGGCGGGGAGCTCGAAGCGCGCGCGCCTTTCCGAGGGATGGCGGCAATCTCGAAGCATCACTCCCTTCACCCGTTCCCCTTCTGGTTCCAGGCTCGGAAGTGGGGGGCTACTGTTACGGGGGAACTTAGCCACCATGCCCCACGTGACCGGCACGCGCGCCCGGGAAGACTACGGCTGCCCCTTGATCCAGCAATCCGACCTCGGGTCGGATATCTTCGGCTTCGTAGCCCGACCCCGAGTCGGCCGCCCCTTGATCCAGCAATCCGACCTCGGGTCGGATATCTTCGGCTCCGCAGCCCGACCCCGAGTCGGCTGCCCCTTGATCCAGCAATCCGACCTCGGGTCGGATATCTTCGGCTCCGCAGCCCGACCCCGAGTCGGCTGCCCCTTGATCCAGCAATCCGACCTTGGGTCGGATATCTTCGGCTCCGCAGCCTGACCCCGAGTCGGCTGCCCCTTGATCCAGCAATCCGACCCCGAGTCGGCAATCTCTGACAACAATAGACTGTTCCCCCGAGGCACGCCGCGGCCCCCTGCTCCACTACTCCCTGCAACGGCCGTATCCGACGCTGTTTCACGATCCCCTGTAACAGCCGTACAAAGTGGAACTCCACTACGCCCTGCCATAGCCGTACCCAGCGCTGCCCCACGACGCCCTGTAACGGCCATGTCAGTGGCAACCCCATCGCGCCACACGATGACCAATCCCCAAAAGAACCCCCCAGCCTGGTATATATGCGGCTGGGGGGGAAGGGGGAGGGTAAGCAAGATTTTCTAGAGTATCATCTTACCTGCTACCTCTCCTTCTCCTTCGATCTTCCCTAACTTGATCGTCGGAGGGCCCCCACTACCCCGGTGGTGGTGCGAGGCTTGCTTGCAGGTTCCCCGGCGGAAGGTGGAGCGCAACCGAAGCAATTCCAAGGGAACCCCGTTCACACCGCTGTGCCAATCGTTCTCGGTTTGAACCCCCAGCAACACAGGGAACCCCCCGTAACACAGCCCCCCCAGCGGGGAGGTCCTGTGCCCGGGTCGCCTCCTTGCTGGATAGGCGGAGGGCCGAGGCCCTTCCTCTAGCGCCAACTGTTGCTGGAAATTGGTCCCGGGGGCAATCTTCGGTCGAGTGAGAGGGAGCAGCGGGTCACCACGGCGGGGCGGCGACCAGTCGGCGGGCGGCGTCCTCCGCTTGGGGTGGCCGGAGAGAGGGAGCTGGGGGTCCTCACGGCGGGGCAGCGATCCGTCGGCGAGCGGCGTCCTCCGTTTGGTGTGCCTGCAAACAAGCCGGTGGCCGGGTCTTCCGGCGCCGGCCCTCCGACGCTCAAGTCAGGGAGGGGGCAAATAGTGTTGAAGAGGAGATAAAGTGTTTGTAGAGCGTGTAATTTCCCCCCCCCCCCCCCCGCCTGAGAAGCCAAGGTTCCCTTTTATAGGCGGGGGTCGGTGTACCTGTGATGTAACGGGGCGAGGCCGTAGTACGGCTTGGCATGTTGTCCAGGTCGGCGCACGGTCAGGCGAATTATTACATCGATGTCGGCGGTGAGGCCGTCGTATGACCTGAATTGGGGCGCTGCCAGGCGAATTATTGCATCGGTGTCGGAGGTATGGCCGAGATCGGAGACTTATCATAGTTGACTAGACTCTGCTGGGCTAACTTGCCGTGGAGAGCCGAGGATCCGTAGATGTCAGGAGCCATGCGCATTAATTGTGGAGTAAGCCGGAGATCCGCATTAATTGTCGAGTAAGCCGGAGATCCGCATTAATGGTGGAGTAAGCCGGAGATCCACATTAATTGTAGAGTGAATCGGAGGGTTACAGCGGCCATGCGCAATAAATGCTGAAGCAGTGGCAGGGTATGGTCCTCAGTTGGACCTCGGAGGAGTACGGCCGTAGTAGGTGGCTGACAAGGGTAGACCTTGAGCATCAAGATTTTCCTAGGTCGGATGTCTTGAGGTCGGGCGTTCCGAGGTCGGACGCCGACTTCGGCTGTTCAGGGTCGGCGATTGTGCGGCTTCTTGGGGGCATTCGTGTCACTTGGGGGAAAAATCTTATTCCCCCAACAAGACCCATTATAAAGAAAACACCTTATGAACTTTGGAAAAACAGAAAACCGAAGGTAAACTACTTTCATGTTTTTGGATGTAGGTGTTTTGTTCATAATAATGGAAAAGATAATCTAGGAAAATTTGACTCAAAATCTGATGAGGCTATATTCTTAGGGTACTCTACAACTAGTAAAGCCTATAGAGTCTTTAATAAAAGAACCCTAGTCATAGAAGAATCTATACATGTTTTTGATGACTCGAGTGATATCTCCTCTAGTAAGAGAGTTAATTTTGATGATGATGCTGAAATTCTTGAAGAAAAGATAGATGAGATGACATTACAAGATGATAATCAAAAATTAATTGAAGATGCATCATCAAGCCAAGAGGCTATTGTGGATCATGGACTAACTAAAGCTTGGAGGTATGCTCACGGGCATCCTAAGGAATTAATTCTAGATGATCCATCTCAACCTATTAGGACTAGGGCATTCCTTAGGAACTTAAATAATCATCTAGCCTTTGTTTCTCATTTTGAGCCCAAACACATAGAAGAGGCTGAAAAAGATGTGAATTGGATAAATGCAATGCAAGAAGAATTAAACCAATTTACTAGAAACAAAGTATGGAATCTAGTTGAAAGACCTACTGAATATTCAATTATAGGTACCAAATGGATTTATAAAAATAAACTTGATGAAAATGGTACTGTAATAAGGAATAAGGCTAGATTAGTAGCCAAGGGTTATAATCAAGAAGAAGGTATAGATTTTGATGAAACCTTTGCTCCGGTAGCTAGACTTGAAGCAATTAGACTTTTACTAGCTTTTGCATGCTCTAAGGACTTTAAGTTATTTCAAATGGATGTAAAAAGTGCATTTTTAAATGGGTATATTAATGAGGAGGTATATGTAGAACAACCTCCTGGTTTTGAAAATCATCAATACCCTAATCATGTTTATAAATTGAACAAAGCACTTTATGGTTTAAAACAAGCACCTAGAGCATGGTATGAGAGGCTTAGCAAATTCCTATTAGAACATGAGTTCTCTAGGGGTAATGTAGATACTACATTGTTTCTAAAGAAGAAAAACAAAGATATGTTGTTAGTACAGATTTATGTTGATGATATTATTTTCAGTGCTACTAACAATCGTCTCTGCGAAGAATTTGCTAACTTGATGCAGAGTGAATTTGAGATGAGCATGATGGGAGAGCTGAATTACTTCCTTGGACTTCAAATCAAACAATCTGAAGGAGGCATCTTTATCAATCAAGCCAAATACATCAAGGAGATGCTCAAGAAGTTTGATATGGAGGGAAACAAATCAATCAGCACCCCCATGAGCTCATCATGCAAATTAGACCAAGATGAATCAGGTAAATCTGTAGATCAGAAACTATATAGAGGTATGATAGGATCTTTATTGTATCTTACTGCAAGTAGACCTGATATCATGTTTAGTGTTTGCATGTGTGCTAGATATCAGGCTAATCCTAAGGAATCACATCTAATTGCAGTAAAAAGAATCTTTAAATACCTAATAGGAACAAAGAATATAGGGTTATGGTATTCTAAAGAATCTAGCCTGAACTTAATAGGTTATACAGATTCAGACTTTGCTGGATGTAAACTTGATAGAAAAAGCACCAGCGGGTCATGTCAATTCCTAGGAGAAAACTTAATATCATGGTTTAGCAAGAAACAAAACTCGGTTGCATTATCTACTGCTGAAGCTGAATATGTTGCAGCCGGGAGTTGTTGTGCTCAAATCTTATGGATCAAACAACAATTAGAAGATTATGGCATTAAACAAGATAAAATACCCATTAATTGTGATAATACAAGTGCCATTAATCTAACTAAAAATCCAATTCAGCATTCAAGAACTAAACATATTGAGATAAGACATCACTTCATAAGAGATCATGTACTGAATGGTGATGTGACACTCCAATTTATTTGTACTGATGATCAATTAGCTGACATTTTTACAAAACCCCTAAGTGAAGAGAGATTTAGTGTGCTTAGGAGGGGATTAGGAGTGATTGATCCATCCTAGTGGTAGTTTCCACTAGATTCATTGATTTTGATGATTAGATTGTGGTTAAAATAGAGTTTCTTTTCAATGATCATCAAATCAAATCATAATTTAGTGATTTTCCCTCATTCGGCACGAACATAGCATGATTTTTAGGTGCGTGCTAAAGTTCGAGACGACTCGAGTAAGTTTCAGAGTCGGCTCGTAAGGGGGAGTCGACTCGCGCTTAGTCGGGAGTCGACTCGAGGTCGATGGCAGCAGAGGTGGAGTCGACTCGCATACAGTCGGGAGTCGACTCGCGCATAAGGAGAGTCGGGGTCAATAGGCGCATAAGGAGAGTCGACTCTTTGGAGTCGACTCGAGGTCGAGTCGACTCGCGACTCAGAGGAGTCGACTCGCAGTCGGGATCCGACTTTTTAACCCTAGCTCCATCATTTTCAAAACATTTCTATTCTCCGCCGCCACTGTTCACAAGCCCTAGAGCCGACTCCTAGGTCGTCCCCGGTCGTCCCCAAGCTTTTTCCGTCGACTTTTCACCGTCCATTAGGGCTTTTCCTCCCATTCTAGGTCACTATGCCTCGTAAAGCCGTCGTCCGGAAGAGGCCCCAACCCGAGGCCGGTCCCGAGAGGCGCTCCAAGGCTCGGCACGATCCCGCGAGGTCACAACCTCCGGCTCGTTCCCCGTCGAGGGCGGTTCCCGCGAGGCCGTGCGCCGGGAAGGCGGTCTCCACCGGGAGATACGTCGATTTCGACTATCTCTCCCGGGAGGGCTTCACCATAGGTGAGAGATTGCGTGTCCAGGGCTTAGAGTATTTCCTTATATTAGATCTCCCCACTTACCCTGGATTAGTTAGAGAGTTTTACGGTACCGTCCATCGAGGAGATGGGGTATCGAGGGCACGGTAGCCGGTGTCCCTCTGTTCGTTACGGAGGATCTTATTGCCCACATCCTCCACCTTCCACAAGTAGGGGTGGCTCCCACACACCCCGAGGACAGGACTGAGGCCCTTACGGCCATACTAGGATATCCTCCTCAGTCCCCTTTAGATGAGGTATCCGCTAGCTCACTTCCTGTTGAGGTGCGGATCCTCCTGAGTATTTTGTCTAGGTCCATTTTTCCGAAGATTGGCCGCTTCGATTTTGTGTCTGAGAGGGACCTCGCCCTTATGTTTTATATTCTTCAGGACACCCCAATCAACTTCTCCAAACTCATTTATAGATATCTGTGTGAGCCCCTAGATAGACCTAGGCTCACCCTCCCCTACGGTATGATGTTCACTCTGTTGTTTAGGGAGTACGAGATTCCCATTCCTGAGGGGGAACCCTCTAAGGCGTTGCGATGGACTGATCGCATGCGTCCGGGGACCCTACACAGGATGGGGTTTCGGAAGGTAGAGGGAACATGGGTTAGGAAGTCATCCACCTCCACACATACCTCCAGACACTCTCCTAGCCCTGAGCCAGATTCTGACTATCCTGACTTTCCCTCCACTTCTGCTCCTACCACCTCAGCCGGACCCTCCTCCTCAGCTCCACCACCCATGGAGGTCCGGATCGCTCCTGAGCAGCTCCTGGAGTTGCGGCAGGAGATTGTCCGAGACCTGCGAGATGATCTGCTTCGGGAGCTCCGAGGTTCAGTGCCTGCTCCCCACTCCTGCACCCACATCTTCTGAGTTGGTCCCTTCCTTGACAGCCGTGACTGACATGACGGCCCATGTACGGGAAGAGATCTACAATGTCCGGAGTTTGGTCCAGGCTCAGTTCTCCAGTATGAGTGAGGTCACGGGCATCACTCGGAAGATGCGCGATGACATCCGGAAGGACATGAGCACCACTACTCAGGAGGCCGAGCGCTTGGCGTATGTGCTCATCGACAAGCTGGACACACTTCAGAAGTCGGTGACCGAGCTCGACACGATGCATAGCAGGGCCACCTCGGCCATCATCCGACAGCTAGAGCACGTCACCAATGCGGTCCAAGCACTTGCTGACCGCATGCCTCGGGGAGCCACATCCTCTTCGAGGAAGCCCTAGATATCGTTTTGTATTTTGACATGTATTGTTTTGCTTTACTTATTGTATTCTCAAATGTATTTACATACAAATCAATACAATGAGTAGACATGTTCTCTTCAATTCCTGTGCAATTTGATCTATGATTGATTGTGTGTACTGCTTACCTCCTTTTTGATACGATGACAAAAAGGGGGAGAAATACTTAAATACAAAAGGACTCAAATGAAAATTAAAGAAAATTAAAACATAATTTGTTCTTAGTGGATTTGGTACCTCGAGGCTCATTATCTCTCTCTTGGGGCTCCTAATAGAGTAATCTCCAGAATCTATTCAAGGGATATTCGGAGATTAGCTGAATCCAACTCAAGAACAAATTGACAGATTTTTCCTCTAAAAATCAAAAATTTAAAATCAAAAAAATTCAATACATTAAAAGAAAATTCAGAGAATCAAATCATAAGTAGAATGCATATGTTGAGGGGGAGAATCTGAATATTTTTAAGAAAGCTAAATCATTAAATATATATAAGCCAAACAATTGATTGCATGATATGAAGGCTTATATAATTCCAAATGAAAGGGGGAGCTTTAATTCCAAAATTTATTGCTTCACACCTTTCAAGCTTGGATATATTAAATTACCAGACATATGAATTCATTTATGGATTTTACTTCCTTGTTTATTGAGCAATTCACTTTACATATACTCAAAGTTTTGTCATCATCAAAAAGGGGGAGATTGTGGAGTGATTGATTAAAATCCTATTTGATTTTGATGAGCTCAAAGCATTAGAGTATATATGTTGTTTACTAATGAATTCAATTGAGTGTTTCAGTAAAAATCTTGTCTAAGTGTCTCAAGACTTGGTTCATAATATTTTGGATAAGTTAAGAAGTCAGTTTGAACCAAAGTCTGAGACTCGAGTCGACTCCAGAGTATTACGAGTCGACTCCAAGCGTATCAGGATCACTGGCACGGGCTCGAGTCGACTCCTGACCATTACGAGTCGACTCCAACTGAGAACAGACAGACAAACAGAAAGCATCAACTCAAAATCTGTCAGCGAGTCGACTCCTGAAGTGCGCGAGTCGACTCCGATGTTTACCGAGTCGACTCCGGAGAAGTATGAGTCGACTCCTAGGAGTTACAGGCGGAAAAGTCAGAGAGCGGTTTTCGACCCTGAGATTCGAGTCGACTCCTGTGGAACGCGAGTCGACTCCGATGGTTGGCAGGTCGACTCCAAAGATAGTGGGAGTCGACTCTCAGCAGTACACAAGGCAAAAGTCAGAGAGCGTTTTTCGGACTCTGAGATTCGAGTCGACTCCCGCATTGCACGAGTCGACTCCGAGACACCGCGACCCCAAAGAAGACAGAAGACCAATTTGCCTGTCTCTGAGATTCGAGTCGACTCCCAGACAGCTCGAGTCGACTCCAAGGCAGCGCTTCACTAAAACACAGAAGACTAAGTCTCGGAAACTGAGAGCCGAGTCGACTCCGGAACAGTTCGAGTCGACTCCAAGACTGGACGAGCCAAAAGACAGTAGATCGAGAGTTCGGGCTCTGAGCGCCGAGTCGACTCCCAGGATTGTCGAGTCGACTCGAGTGGACCAAGTTCAAAAATAGATCCACGGACTCCATGGGTGAGCCGACTCTGAAAATGCCAAGTCAGCTCCAGAAGTTGGCGAGTCGACTCCGGGTCAAGTCGAGTCGACTCCCAGTCGAAGAGGCGACTTTAATTCAAATCCGGAACAGTTGCCGAGTCGACTCCAGAAAAGCATGAGTCGACTCCCGCTACAGCCGAGTCGACTCCTGATCGCGCGAGTCGACTCCAACCCACCAACTGACATAATTGTCAGGCTGTGCAGAGTGTGCAGAACGGGCAGAAAAAGGTCTCTAACGGCTAGTTTCCGTGGGGGATGGCTTAAATAGCCACAGAAGACTGTAGCAAGGTAGAGAACAACCATTCCACTCAAAGTAATCAAGCTTTCAATCTCTGCAACCTGGTTTTCAACGGAAAAGAGGGAAGAGCAACATTAACTGCATCCACCTACTTCTTCCCAACATTGAAAGAGATCTCCTCCTGCATTCAAGTCGACCAGACATTCAAGAGGAGACCCGAAGTTCAAGAAGCCCCTACTCTACTCCAACTCAAACGTGTTTGAGGGCTTCTAACTTCTCTTTTGTTTATATTGTTATTTATCTGCTTTTGAGAAGCTCTGTTTTTCTGTTACTCCTTTTTACTTCCATCTTGTCTTTGCTTGGTTCAATCGGGGGATTGAATCAAAGGTATAGAGGTTGGTTGGTGAGCCGAGTGTAAAAACCAACGTGTGTAAGGGTTCGATTTTGATCCCGGGAAAACAATCGGGGTGGTTCTAGTCGGTGAGCCTGGGAAAACCGACCGAGTTCGTTGTGAGCTCGTAAAACAACAAGTTTGGTTGTGAGCTTGGAAAACAACCGGCTGTAATCCAAGGGGTTATAGTGAATTCCCAAGTGAGACTTGGGGAGTGGACGTAGGAGCAAGGGTTAGCTCCGAACCACTATAAAATATTGTGTTTGTGATTGTTTGTCTCTCTCTATCTCTTGCATTTCATTCACCGCACATAGAAACTAATTAATCATTCTCGCAAAAAGCATTAATTAGTTATCCACAAAAGTTTTAATAGCCAAATTATTTTAAAACCCAATTCACCCCCCCTCTTGGGTTGTCTATCTGGGCAACACAATAGAGTCCGATTCCTCCTCTCCGACACTCCGTTGAACTGAGGTGTACCAGGAGGAGTCCATTATAAAACTATACCATTCTCCTTGAGATAATCACGGAAACTCTCCACTAAGGTATTTACCTCTTCGATCTGATCGAAGAACCTTAGTAAGTTTTTCTGTATGTTTTTCTACTTCATATTTAAACTCTTTAAACCTTTCAAAAGTTTTAGACTTGTGTATCATACACATATCCATATCGTGGAGTAATCATCGGTAAATGAAGTAAAAATTATAACCCCTAGCCTGCACATCGAATGGGCCACACACATCAGTGTGTACTAGGATAAGTATTTCAGTGGACCTCCCTGTGTCCTACAAAGGATAACTTGGCCATCTTTTTTTGAAGGCAGAATCCACAAATCGATATGACTCCGAAAGTTAATGAGCCCAGAAGCTCATGTTTCTCCAATTTGTTTATTCTGTCTTCTCCTATATGGCCAAGCCTGAGGTGCCACAAATACTTCAGATTTATCTTATTTCTGGATCTTTTAGATCCTATGGTATTCACTGTTTGCTCAGATACATTCACAGATACATCCATATGTATGTATAGAGACTGTCCATCATAAAACCACATTGACCTAATTTATTTCTCAATAAATGGAATAGTAGTCTTAAAAAGATCTTTCTGTGCTAAGATACAGAAATCAATTTCTGCTAGCAACAGGTAACAGTCCCTAAGTATCCTGAGCATATCTGACATACTTTCTGAAGGTCTGTCACCCTTTATGTTCTTTATGCTTCCCATGTATGTAGGATAGTTCCTCTTCCAAATGGCCATCCATGATGCAATGGAAATATTTTTCCTTGCAATTGGCCTTTTTCTTGGAACTTCCTTATTTGGCATTTTCTCGGTCTTCTGTTTCTTCGCAGGCATTTTCTTCTTCCAAATAGACTCTCTCTTGGAAGTAGAAACCAGCTCGACAGTGAGAACGATGCCCCTTGAACTCTTCAAGGCCCCTAAGGTAGTTACCAATTTATTTAACAAATTCTGTTTTGGTGCATACATTTTGTTCATATGGTAATTTACTATAAACTGTTCATATGAAGCTAGAAGGGATTGTGGGATCAAATCCGTTTGCAATTCCTTGTGCATGGTCATACCGAGCTTCTCAAGCTTCTCTAAGTCCTTTATCATGGTCAAACCATGATCATGGACAGACTGTCCATTGCGCATCTTTGCCTTGAAGAGCCTCTTAGACACTTCAAACATGCTGCGCGACTCTGATCGCCATACAACTCTTGCAAGTGATTTAATATGTTCCTGGCAGTCTTCATGCTCTCATGCTGGCATTGTAATTCATTGGACATGGATGCCATTGTGCAGCACCTAACCTTATTGTCATTGTTCAATTCCGCTTTAGCATGCATCTTACGCTGATTAGTGATCGGACAGATTGGTAACATGGGGATTCCATGGTCTAGCACATACCCTAATTTCATAATTCAAAATTATTTTTGAAATTTGCTGAGCCAGTCTTTATAATTGGGTTTGGTCAAACGGTTGTTCTATAGAATATGAGTTAAAAGTCTCGAAGTTGACTTTATAATCCTCAAAGAGTAAAGATTCTAGTTAGAATTTTGTGCTTGATCCTAATTTATTCTAGGGTCTTTTAGAACAAATGTACCTCCCACTATTTTCTCGAATCCTCCACTCCCCTGGTAGGGAAACGGAAATCCTACGCGACTAGGGTTTCTTAGTGGTACTGCGATCCCACCGATTTACATGCCGCCTCACCTAACAGTTATTGGTGATACTGAAGGGATGAGTGTACAACTCTTGTACAATGCTTCTCAAGCCATGTTGCAGTGCAACTTGGTCTCTAAGCCATGAAGACCTCACCTAACAGTTATTGGTCCCATTTTCTTAGTTAAGTCAGACCCACCATATAACCGTAGGAATAAAGTCGTCATTGGGTCCTCACCTAACAGTTATTGGTGCCAACCCCACCTTTACCCTCCAACATCTCATTGTCTATAGAGAGATCCAGCCCCCCGATGCAACTTGCCCACTGTATCCAGCCGAGACAAATCAACATCAGAAAGACCTTAGCAGCTCTACTATAGTGGAAGACCTATTGACTTAAATATCGGTTAATCAGGTCTTAGTGTTTGCAACTTGAGCTCTTCATAAGAGGTAATCGAACAATTGGCTAGGTAACAGGTGGGAGGCTTCCCTTACTCAGAGAGTAAGGTCCTAATTAAGTAACCACCTTTCATGCTTTCCTAGACACCAATTAGATCAATTAATCTAATATGACCCGCTCATGTTGGTTCACTTCGACTTGATTGAGGAGGTTTTAGTTTAGGTCTCTTCGATTGGTAACTCGCATCTTATGCACACTTCCATCTACCCGCTATGCATAGGCATTAACATTAACATCCAAGCATATATATAAGAAAGTAAATGTAACTGGTGATGATCATGGATCCAGGATGGGTCATAGTACAAGCATATGCACGTCAATTGGTTTGATCGTCTTCAACTCTTGACTCGATCTTGATCCCTTAATGTTCAATTGTAATCAACTCCTTGATCCATCTTCAAAATCAAACCTATGATCTCAATCCGTGCAAGGCTTGCTTGTAGGAGGCATACATCAATCAACCATCGACGTGCAACATACATCACAGATTACATTCCCAGATAAAATTCAAAATAAAAGAATAATTACAACCCTTTTTCGATAGACACGCAGGTCTCTAATACATGAATTTAAGATGCTCGCATGCATCTGGAAAAATGATTTACATGTTATCACATAACATCACAGAACATTTCAGCATTGCAGAACATTTCAGCACATTCACAAAAGGTCATCCATGATCATCACCATTCGCATCACATGCATAATTTTAATTTTACAGATCTGAAACTTAATTGATTACCTCATCTCATGAGTCGCTGATCATGCAAGGGATGATTCTTAAATAATTGTAATCATATTAATTACATAACAGAATCATTAATCAATGCATACCAAAATTCAGCATGCAGAAAAAATTCTGCAACCTGAAATTCTGCATGCATAAAAATCAGCAGGCATAATTCTTTAATTTTCAGATCTAATATGCCTTGATCCTTTTAATCCTAATCATAATCTACGAAGCCTAGGCTCTGATACCACTGTTGGAAACCCGCCCATGCCGCAGAAAATTAAAAATTTTTCAAATGCAGCAGAAGAGGCATGCACGGGGTCATACGTTCATCTCATGAACGTTATTTCAAAAACCGTTCGTAGATGGATTAGGATTAAAACTTTTTAAACAATTAGGAAGACCAGATCTTCACCTTGTGCGGGTAGATGATCACCGCAAACTGAAGTTCGTGGTTTTGGAAGAAGGTTCGCTTGAAGCCGCACACGCGTCCGGCCTCTACGGGTATCCACACGAAGCAGAGGACCAATCCAAACACTCTAATCTCCCCGGGGTGCTAGCTTCCTTGCAGAGATTTGTTTTGATGGCTGATCACCTCCTTCTCAATCAACTCTTGAATGTCAGAGGGAGGATGAAGAAGAAGAAGACTCCAGGGAGAAGAATCAAAAGGCTAGTTGCAGCCTTTTGATTTCCCTGCGTTGGAACCAAGGATGAAGGCCAAGAGGAGGCGCACGGATCCTCTTCTTTTTCCTTTGCTAATGGCGGCTGAAAACCCAAGAGAAAAGGGTGGCTCATGGCTGAAAGGAGGGGAAAAGAAAATCACCTAGGGTTTGTTCCTTTACCTCCTTATAAAGACACATGAAGCTCCTACATTTTAGGAGCTTTATGTTTTTCCTTTTGGAGCCAAGAAGAGGGGCGCACGCCCCTCTTCACTTCTCTTTGATTTCGGCCAAGGAGGAGGTTCTCCTCATCACGCATGCCCTACTTGATCCAATCAAGTGGGGCGTGGGGTCTAATGCAAGGTGGTCTAGTCCTCTTCCAAAGAGGACTAGGTGCACCTATTTGTTTTCCCTTCAAATCCTAATCCAATTAGGATTTGATTGAATCATGACTCAATTGAACCTTTCAATCCTAATCAAATTAGGAGTCATCATAATTCATTAGATTAATAATTAATTAGGACTTAAGAAATCCTAATCCAATTAGGACTTATTTAATTTTAGTCCTAATCCAATTAGGACTCTACTTTGAATCCGAAGTCCTAATCCAATTAGGACTTCTTAGGAATCCTATTCTAAGTAGGAATCCAAATTGAATTCAAATTCCTAATCTAATTAGGATTGTAGGAATCCTACTCCAAGTAGGACTCCCAGTCCTAGTCCAAGTAGAATTTTCAGTCCTAATCCAATTAGGACTCTAGGAATCCTACTCCAAGTAGGATTTGTATTTTAAGTCCAATTAATTAATTCCCAGTGTTCCTTCTTCAACTGATTATCAATCGAATTGATTTCTAGTGATTCATAATCACTATTCAGCCATCGGATCGGTCAATACTTCTAGTGTGTGTGACCCCATAGGTTCTATTTTGACTGGTAGTGAGATATATTGTGATCTCTATCACAATATCATTGAAAACTCCTTTCAATGGGTTGGAACGATTCCAACTCAACTCATTAGGGTTTATCGATCATCGAGAGAATTCCTATGAGTCCCACCATCCACCAGTGACACCTAGCAGCATGTAGTGGCCACCCAACAGAATGGAATGATGAACCTCTAGGTGCAGTTGTCGTGTGATACAGTCCTTCTATCGTGGATCCCTACAGACCGGAGGTCATGGATAACTCATCAAACCTCGTTGTCTGTCATATGTCTAGATTTATTCGACTTGAGTTCGAGAGTAGAAAACTCTTTTCCACTATATATTCTGCCCTGGCCAAGGTCTTAAAACTCAGTCTAATAAATCACATAAGATCACTCCTCATCTATCAAGGTCGATAGATTCCATGTAAGTGCATACCCTACTCCTACAGTGAACCTACTGCAGCCAATCTACACAACAAGGACCCATATGACTAGAGACCATGTGTATGTGCAGTCAAACTACAATAACCTCACTGTGAGTAGCCGAAGCACTGCAGGTCAAAGGATCAGTCACACTACTGCAACATCAAGCAAGTCACTGACGAGTGGATAGACATCCAAGTGACTTCTTGTCTTGGTCACGCTCAGTACCCTTGTTCTCTAACAAGCACCTGCACTATCACTTCAGTGTTCCTACACTGTGGACTCGAGTCTCGTCCATCCATAAGGAAAGCGATGTGTGCACTGATCAGATCGATCACCATCCTCGTGATGATCCATTGATCAGGAGCATTAGAAATTAATCACCAATGATACATGGCTCAAATTCTCAACTCTTGAGAATATGTATCATCATCTTATTAATTTCTTGGACGATTCATAGACACATAAACAATATGAATGAAAAGAATGCCTATTTATTAATCAATAATAATAAAGTCAAGTACAAAATTATGTCCCAGATTGGCTTATAGGGCATACTTCTAACAATGATGTGGCCTGAAACCTAGTTTTTAAAACCCCTGGGAACCACTCTTTTGACACGTTAGGTATCTGGGAAGCTAACGTGTCAAAAGGGGGGTGTCAAGCATGTTTTCAGCAGGCAGCAACTTGTGCTGCTGCTGTTCAACCGTTAGGAGAAGTTTAGTTGTTGGTTGTAGGTGCCAGCCCAAATCAGGCCAGGAAAAGCTCCAGGGA